>NC_090320.1:114958350-115258350 GCF_040869045.1 Eurosta solidaginis | reverse complement strand
AATCTAGACGTCGAAAAGCTTCAATCACAACAGATTGCCAATGATTTCGCAACTCGACTCTCACACCTGCTCTCTGAGAGCACAACTCATCCTGAAGGAATACAGGAGCAGTGGGAGCATATCTCCAAAGCACTTCATACTGCCGCCGAGGAAAAAATTGGTTACCGGCGGCCACGAAAAAACAACTGGTATGATGAAGAATGCCGCGTTGCAACCGAAAGAAAAGACGCTGCCTACAGGGCTACGTTAAAAGCGAGCGCGACAAGAGGAGTGTGTGAACGCTATCGTGAGTTGAAAAGGGAAGCGAGACGCCTTTTCAGGTAGAAAAAAGCAGAAGCAGAAAGGCGTGAGTGCGAGGAGCTTGAGCTGCTAGCCACCAGGAATAACGCCCGAAAATTCTACCAAAAAATACGGCGACAGACGGAAGGTTTTAAGACCGGGGCAAACTCCTGTAGGAATGAAAACGGCGACCTTGTAACTGATGTCCAGAGAGTGCTTAGATTATGGAGGGAACACTTCTGCCTATATGCCGCTATGTCTGAATTTGGTTTCCCCGCAAAACTTATACGGCTGTGCAAAATGACGTTGAGCAACACCATCAGCTCAGTCAGAATTGGGAAGGACCTCTCCGAGCCGTTCGAAACTAAACGAGGTTTCAGACAGGGTGACCCCCTATCGTGCGATTTCTTTAATTTGATGCTGGAGAAAATTATACTAGCTGCAGAACTTAACCGCACTGGAACAATATACTATAAAAGCGTGCAATTACTGGCATATGCTGATGACATTGATATCATCGGCCTAAACACCCGCGCTGTTAGTTCTGCTTACTCCAAGCTGGAAGAAGAAGCGGTAAAGATGGGTTTGATGGTGAATGAGGACAAAACGAAGTACCTGCTGTCATCGAGCAAAGAGTCAGCGCATATGCGCCTTGGCAACCACGCTACTGTTGGCAGCCATAATTTAGAAATAGTAAACGACTTCGTTTATTTGGGAACCAGCATCAACATTAGCAACAACATCAGCACTGAAATCCAGCGAAGAATCAATCTTGCCAATAAATGCTACTTTGGACTAGGTAGGCAATTGAAAAGTAAAGTCCTCTCTCGGCGAACGAAAATCATACTCTACAAGTCACTTATCGTACCCGTCCTGCTATATGGGGCAGAAGCATGGACCATGACAACAGCAGATGAAGCGGCTTTGGGAGTGTTCGAGAGAAAAGTTCTTCGAAAGATTTATGGACCTCTACGCGTTGGCGATGGCGAGTACCGAAGAAGATTTAATGATGAGCTGTACGAGCTATACGCAGACATCAACATAGTCCAGCGAATTAAAACGCAGCGGCTGCGCTGGCTAGGCCATGTTATGCGAATGAAAGATGATGCTCCGGCCAAGAAAGTGTTTCTATCGGAACCCGCCTATGGAAGCAGAGGTAGAGGGCGGCCCCCACTCCGTTGGAAGGACCAGGTGGAAAACGATTTAAACTCCCTTGGTGTGACCAATTGGCGCCGGTTGGCGGAGCGAGGGAGCGACTGGCGCGCCTTGTTGGACGGCCATAACCGTTTAGACGGTTAAGCGCCAATTAAGTAAGTAAGTAAGTTTGATACAGTGTCCCACAAGATACTTCTTCAGAAACTTGAGTACATTGGTTTCCATTCAGCTTTTCTGTCATGGTTAAAGTCATACCTGACAAACCGAATTTTATTTGTTGAAATCGAGAATATGAGGTCGTATGAGTTCTTGGCAACCTCTGGGGTGCCACAAGGTAGTATTCTCGGTCCAATCTTATTTGTTATCTTCATTAATGACGTCGGCTTATATTTAAAGCATTCAAATTATTTACTATATGCTGATGATTTAAAACTGTTTAGGCGTATCACCACTGTATCTGATGCATTGCTCCTACAGAGAGATTTGGATGCTCTTAATGTGTGGGCTTTTAATAATCATCTGAGACTTAACAGTAGCAAATGTTGGCATATAACGTTTTCTAGAACTACAAGTGCGCTTACGTCAACATACTATATCGCTAATACATATCTTTCCTCGGTCAAAGAATTTCGTGATCTTGGTGTCATTTTTGACTCTTCGTTCACTTTCGTTAACCATGTTAACTATCTTATACCAAAAGCGTATGCTAATTTAGCTTTTTTACGGCGTTATGGAAGGATTTTAAGGACCCATACACTAGGAGTATATTGTATAATTCATTAGTGCGATCTAAATTAGAGTACGCCTCTATCATATGGAATCCCATTTACAGCACATACTCTGCTAGAATTGAAAGGGTTCAACGTAAATTCATTCGATTCGCCCTCCTACCCCTTCATTTTGTTAATCCCCTACCACCTTATATAAACATGTGCATGCTTATAAATGTTATGCCACTGCATGTCAGACGCTCAGTACAACATTTAATGTTTATTTACGATATTATCTCTGGTACTATTGATTGCTCAGCTCTGTTGGAGCAGTTAAATTTTCTAGTTCCTAGTAGATCTCTACGCTCTCATAATATATTCTACGGTGAAGTTCTGAGAACCAATTACCTTAGCTTTGCCCCTCTCACAAGAAGTCTCGAAGAGTTTAATAAAATTTCCAGAATGCTAAATCTTGACTTTGCAATGCCCAGGCCTTTGTTTAAGTTACGGATTGAGTCTTACTATCGAGAAAATTTATCTCATCCTTGAATTAATTAATTTTAGTTGCTTAGTTTTAAGTTAATTTGCAAACTTGTAAATCTAGTCAGTAAGGTTTCTGCCATTGACTCAATAAATATGAATATGAATATGAATATAACCCCAAGGTCCTTAATCTCACTAAGACATTGAAGTTCACAATTAGAAATACTATATTTTGAGCTAAGTATATTGGATGACTTAGAATAGGTCACATGAAAGCATTTAGATGCATTTAAGGACAGATGAGACCTGAGACACCACAGATGTAGCTTGGTAGTGTCATTTTGCAATTTCAATATATCATCAGGCGACTTAATAATTGAAAACAATTTTAGGTCATCAGCGTAAAGGAGACATTTAGCAAATGTAAAGCTATTGCTAATGTCATTAATAAAAAGATTAAATAATAATGCACCTAGTATACTCCCCTGTGGTACCCCAGAAGAGGCAATAAAGGGAATAGAAGACTCCCCATCAACAGTAACAACACTCCGCCTGCTGGATAAATATGAACTTAACCATAACAGAAAGGAAGAATGAAAACCAAGGCATCCTAGTTTATTAATTAGTACTCTATGGGAGACCCTATCAAAGGCTTTCGAAAAGTCAGTCTAGATACAATCTACCTGCGAACCAGCTGAAAAAGAATCAATGCAATACTCACTGAAAACAGCAAGGTTAGAAATCGTCGACCTCTCTTGAGAACCTTTCGCCTTCATTTCTGTATGGTTTTCGGGATCCCTCGGGGATCCCTTCAGCGTCATTTCGGGACTATTTCGGGATCATTTTGGGGTACCCACCGGCATCATTTCTGGATGGTTTTCGGTATTCGTCCGGGATCCCGTCGGGGTCATTTCAGGACTTTCTCGGGATCCGTCCGTGATCCCGACGGGATCATTACGGGACTATTTCGGGATCATTTGGGGTACCTACCGGTATCATTTCTGGTTGGGTTTCGGGATCCCATCGGGGTCGTTTCGGGACTTTCTCGGGATCATTTGGGGTCCCTTCCGGCATCATTTCTGGAAGGTTTTCGGAATCCGTCCGGGATCTCGTCGGGGTCATTTCAGGACTTTTTCGGGATCAGTTGGGGTACCTTCCGGCATCATTTCTAGATCGTTTTGGGTATAAGTCCGGGATCCCGTCGAGATCATTTCGGGACTTTTTCGCGAATAATACGAGATTATTTAGGGACCCTTTCGGCATCATTTCTGGATAATTTTAGGGATCCGGCTGCGATCCCGACGGGGTCATTTGGGGACTATTTCGGGATCATTTGCGGTACCTACCGGCATCATTTCTGGATGGTTTTTAGGATCCGTCCGGGATCCCGTCGGGGTCAATTCGGGACTATTTCGGGATCATTGTGGTACCTGCCGGCATCATTTCTGGATGGCTTTCGGGATCCGTCCGTTATCCCGTCGGGTCATTTCGGGACTATTTCGGGATCATTTGGGGTACCTACCGGCATCATTTCTGGATGGTTTTCGGGATACGTACGGGATCCCGTCAGGTTCATTTCGGGACTTTTTCGGGATCATTGCAGCATGTTTTCAGCATCCGTCCGAGATCCCATTAGGGCAATTTCTGGAATCTTCCGAGACTATTTCAGGATCATTTTGGGACCCTTCCACGATCATTGCTGAATGGATTTCGAGATCTGCCCGTGATCCCGTCAGGGTCATTCGGGACTTCTTCGGGACTATTTCGGGATAATTTTTGGATGGTTTTCGGGATCCGTCCGGGAGCCCGCCTGGTTCATTTCGGAACTTTTTCATGGCTAATACGGGATCATTTGGTGACCCTTTCGGAATCACTTCTGGATGGATTTCGGGATCTGTACGGGAACCCACCAGGGTAATTTCGGGACTTTTTCGGGACTATTTCGGTATCATTTGGAGACCCTTTAGGGGTCATTTCATAAGTTTTTCTGTATTATTTCGGGATCATTTGGGGGCCCTTCCTGCATCAATTCTTGGTGGTTTGTCGGATCCATCAGGGTAATTTGGGGACCCTTCCGAGGTCATTTCTGGATCCGTCCCGAATGCCGTAGGAGTAATTTCGATACTTTTTTTGTTACTTTTTCGGGATAGGTTTGGGACCCTTCCGGAATAATTTCTGGTTCCGTGCGGGATCCCATGGGGGTCATTTCCGGACTATTTCGGAATCATTTTGGGACCCTTCCGGAATCATTTCTGTATGGTTTTCGCGATACGTCGTGGATCCCCCGGTGTCATTTCGGAACTTTTTCTGGCATATGTCGGGATAATTTAGGAACCCTTCCAGAATATTTTCTGGATGGATTTTGAGATCCGTCGGGGAGCCCGTCAGGGTAATTTCGGAACTTTTTCGGGACAATTTCGGGATCATTTCGGTACCCTTCAGGGATCATTTCTTTGTGGTTCTCTGGATAACTCTTTTTAATGCGTCCTTGAGGAGACAAGGCCAGATGACGTGCAAACGGAGGGGAACATAGACACACACACGACGTGTGACCCGTTACCATCACCCCACAGAAGTTGAAGATGTCATGAAAAAAGCCAAACATTCTAAATCCATAGGTCCAGATGGAGTAGCCATACCAAAGCTACCTGACGTACGTTTTCAAGCCTGGTAAACCGGCTAACGAAGGTGAGTCATAACGAATGATATCACTCCGTTCGCCAACAGTGAAGACATTGGAAACATTACTGCTCCGTCAGTATACTGCGAATCTTCGCCTAGCCACTCATCAGCATGGTTTCCGCAAAATACATTTACAGCCGAAATGCACCAGAAACGTTATTATGGAATTCCTATGTAAAATCACCCCCTGATTCAGAAAATCAAGGTTATTTTAAATTCTATGGTAACATTTTTGAGATATTTACGAATAACCGTTTTTTCAAACACAAAAAAAAAATTGGGTCCACTTAACCAAAAAGACAACTGCGCTCTCGTACAGTTCGGACGTGTTTTTAAAACGCTCCTTCATAAATCTTTCATAAATCTATAAATCCACCGTGTTGTGAAAGTAAAAGTGCCTTTGCAATGGTAACACATTTGACAAATCGCTGACTTTTGGAAATTATCATTATTAATTCCAATTATTTAAACTTTTAATTAAAATGCCTTGTGTGTGCGGTCAAAAAGTTGATAGAAGTCAACCGAAAGTGCAGTGCGCTAAGTGCAACAATCTCTTTCACATAAATTGTGTTGATATCCGTCAGTCAGACGTCGATTTTTTATTGAACTCCCAGCAGAGTTTTTTTTGTAAAAATTGTGCTACTCAGCGTCGGAATTCCCTTCGCTCTCCTCCCCCAACTCTCATGATGGATGAAAAGGCTATTGCCAAAAATTCGAATTTGTCAGAAAGTAATTCTTTAGAATCTACGAAATCTAGGCCTGACAATGCGATAAAAAGTGACAACAGTAATAACAACGTCAACAAACAACAACCAACATTGGTATCTTTATTTAATATAATATCTTCTCTTAGAGCAGAGAATGCTCGTGTTTTTAATGTGGTCAGTGCTCTAAAAGATGACAACAAAAAACTCTCGTTAAAATTTGATAGCTTGCACTCAGCTCTACTGGCGTTTCAGCGCGATATGGTAGAAAAAGACAATACAATTGCTTCCCTCACCGCGGAAATAAATTGTTTACGCGCCTCTTTTGAAGTCGCAGTTAAACAAGTCATGAATAATGCCGATGTGTGGTACGGTAATCCCTCTCATCTGCCACCCTCAACTAATGAGAGTGCTAACATGTCAAATACTTCTAATACAACGAACGTTGTGACGTCAGTGCATGAGAATGCTCGCTCGCCTGTTGCTGTTGATGCTGCTGCTTGTGCCATTACAATCACGTCGCCTAGTGTTGTGACGTCAGTGCATGCGGATACAATAAATAATAATGTTGTGACGTCAGTGCCAGTGAGTGCCCAACCATCCGTACTATCGACAAGTGCTGCTGCTTGCACTACTAAAACTTCAACGCCTAGTGTTGTGACGTCAGTGCCTATGAATCCTCAATCATCTGTAGTATCGATTAGTGCTATCTCAAATATTAGTACTGCAGCTGCTTGCACTACTAATACAACGGTGTCCAATGCTGTGACGTTGACGCCTCAGAGTGTTATTTCAACTTCAAATAATTCTCGCAATACGTATGCATCCATAATTACGGCCGTGCCAACGACGGGTATTTCGGCTTCTTCTTCATCCACTCATGCGTCTATTAAGGATGATGGACAGGGGGCAAATGTGTCTAAAACTCGAACTAAAATGAAAAATACTAATTCTCGAATTCTTATTAGAGGATCTAACGCATCGAGCGATCTGGTGGTTGCTGATCGTTACAAATATCGTCTTTTTCGCCATCTGTAACTGAAGATAATATAATTGAATATGTGGCTAGGCAAGCTAATTTAAATAAAACCGCATTAAGTTGTACGAAGCTAGTAAAAAAAGATGTTGCGTTGGCAAATCTGAATAGAGTTAGCTTCAAGTTGGGAATTCCTGAGTCATCATTTGACAAATTGCTCAGCTCCGAAATTTGGCCGACTAATGTTACGGTGAAGCCTTTTCAGTTTTTTCGGAAGGCTCACAAAAAGCCTCCTCGCACACAGTAGGGAGAAATCGTCCCGCTAATAAAAGTAGTAACGACTTAAGGATATATTTTCACAATGTATCTGGCATGAGAACCAAGTCTGATCTTGTGTATAATTTTAGTGCGCAAATGGATTATGATATCTTTGTCTTCATCGAGACATGGCTCAATGAAAAATTTTTTAATAGTGAGTTCTTTGACCCAAATCTTTTCAATGTCTATCGCAAGGATCGGGATGCTGGGAAAACTGGTTGCATTCGCGGTGGTGGTGTTTTAATTGCTGTCAAGCGCCAGCTGCGTTCATTTTTATTTCCGCTCAACAATGACGACTCGCTACTTGACCAAATCTGCGTGTGTATAAATGGTTCTGGTTCTGGTGCGCATGGCTCCCTCTATCTGCTTGCCTCTTATGTTCCACCAGGCAGCGCATTTGATGTATACAAAGCTCATGCTGATAACATAATCTCTCTTGTTTTACGAAACCTTAATGATAACCACCTCTGCGTGCTTGGAGACTTCAACCTTTGTAATATTCACTGGTCAACAAATAATTCTAGTTATGGTCTCACACCTAATAATCTTTCTTTGAATCACGAACTGTATTTCATTGATAATTTATTGAGTCTCAATTTAAAGCAAATTAGTAAAAGTGTTAATGCCCTAAATAGATTATTGGATCTAGTATTTATAAGTGACAACATTAATTGTGAAGTCAGCGAATGCTCTAATGCAGTTATTCCCAAGGATAGGCATCACCTACCACTGGTCATTACTTGTAGTTTTTACTGTTATGCGTCGGATACTTCAGATAGCAGATTAACATTCAACTTCAATTCGTGCGATTTTCCTAGATTTAACGATTTTTTAATGGAAATAAACTGGGACGAATTACTGGAGGGACTTGATACCTCTAACTGCTTCGCCACGTTCAAATCCACTCTATTTAATCACTGTTTGGATAAAATTCCGGTAAAGCGAAAGAGGCCGTATAAACTTCCGTGGTATTCGAAAGAATTAAAAAACTGAAGAACATAAAAAATAAATATTTGCGTAACTTCAAACGGTCAAAGAATCATATATTCTTTACTAAGTACAAGCACTATTTAAAGATATTTAATCATTTGGATAAGTTTCTGTACAATAACTATATTTATAATATTGAGTCGAATATTAAATCGAATCCTAAAACTTTTTGGAACTATATAAAGTCAAAAAAAGGCGGCTCCATTGTACCCTCTGGAGTTTTCCTTGATGATCAACCTGCGCGATCTCTAAGTGAGGCAGCGAACTTATTTGCTGAGTTTTTTAAGTCAAATTTTTCTCAGGATGATAATAATAAAGCGGTTGATTTTTCATTGGATGCCGTTAGTACCCTGAACTTCGGTACGCTTACTCTCTCCTGTGAGGATGTTAGTAAGGCTATTATTATACTTAAATCCTCATCCCAAACTGACGTTGATGGTTTTTCTTCTGTCTTGTTAAAAACTGTCCAGCCTTGGTCTATCCGTTGACTCTGATTTTCAATAAATCATTATCATGTGGGACGTTCATCGATGATTGGAAGCTCACCTCGATTACGCCCGTTTTCAAATGTGGAAATAAGAACGATGTGCGTAACTATAGACCAATATCCAAGCTGTCCACAATCTCTAAAATTTTTGAGCATGCTGTGAATGCCAAGTTGAGTTTTGCTGTTAAATCCCTTATATCACCCAACCAGCACGGGTTTGTTGCTGATAGGTCCACGGTTTCAAATCTTGCTGTTTTTAGCGAATACTGTGTAGATTCTTTCTCTGCTGGACTACAGGTTGATTGCATTTACACTGACTTTTCCAAAGCTTTTGATAGAGTTCCTCACACAGTTCTGATAAAAAAATTAAGCTGTATCGGTTTTCATTCAACGTTTCTTTTGTGGATTCGTTCTTATTTAAGTAATAGACACTGCGTTGTTACCATTGATGGGAAAATGTCTAGTCCGTTCGTTGCGACTTCTGGCGTTCCCCAGGGAAGTATACTAGGCCCACTTTTATTTATATTATTTATTAATGACATCAGCAGTTGTTTTTCGTTTGCAAAGTGTTTACTTTATGCAGATGACTTAAAAATATTCTCAGCTATTAAATCGCAAGAAGATGCCATAAAGCTGCAGGATGATATAAATAAGCTTCACCAATGGTGCCTGAACTCCTGTCTCTCTTTAAATACGCAAAAATGCTTCCAAATAGTTTATTCAAAATCAACTAACAATTTCTCTACAAAATACAGTATATCTAACTGTGAACTTCAATGTGTTGACGAGATTAAAGACCTGGGTGTCGTTTTTGACAAAAGGTTTTCCTTCATTAATCACATTAACTACGTAACGTCGAAAGCATATTCTATGCTCGGATTTGTAAGGCGCAATGCTTCAAAATTCTCAGACCCCTATACCTTTAAGGTGCTCTACACGTCATACGTTAGATCTCACATTGAATATGCTGTCTTCATTTGGAGACCAAGCAACCAAACGGCCATTTGTAGAATTGAGAGAATTCAAAAAATTTTCCTTAAATATGCCCTTCGCCCGTTAAACTTTTCGGAGCCGATTCTTTCCTACTCTGCACGTCTTTTACTTTTAAGCCTCAAGTCTTTGGAAAATCGTAGATCTATACTGTGCTTGTCATTCATGTATAACGTTATTAATGGCTACATTGATTGCCCTTATTTGCTGGAAAGGATTCGATTTAATGTTCCCCAAAGATCTCTCAGAAATTCCTTTCCATTTTATTACGATTATTTCAGAACGAATTACGCTGGTAATGCTCCCATTACGCGTGCTATTCGGGAGCTTAACTCAATAAGTAATTCCGTTGCTCTTGATTTTTCTATACAAAGAGCTGAATTTATGAATATTTTGAAGTCTGCTTTCTAAGTAAACCGATTACTTTTAGGCATAAGTATTTTTTAAATTTTCCTTGTATCATAGTCTGTAAGGATTAAAATTCATAGACTTAAACAAATAAATAAATAAATAAATAAAAATAAAAATATCTCAAGAATGAATTGAGCAATTCCAACGGTTTAAAGCTTTCAAAAGGTAATAACGTTTACTATAAACTGTGCATACAACACTTTTTGCTAGGCCCTTTCAAATTTAACGAATAATCATTACATTACGTATTTTTTCAATTTTTTTTATAAAAATATGAAAAAATTTGTATTTACGAGGAAGGATCTCGAAAACTTTTTTTATTTTTTTGTGAGGACCCATATCCACCGGCTTTGGAGCCCACACATTGGAACCTATAAATATTTGTCAGAATGTTACGTGGCTGACTGTTTGGGTGGTGAGGAGCGGCGGCAAGCAGGTATGCTTGCGGGCGCCTGGCTAGCTCAGTCGGTAGAGCATGAGACTCTTAATCTCAGGGTCGTGGGTTCGGGCCCCACGTTGGGCGCCATTGTAATGTAACTGCTTGGTCCGGGGCGAGAAGGGTGGCGGTTAGGCATGGTGGTAGCCCGGCTGAGGCTCGTCGGCGTTGAGGCGCGGTTCTTGCCACCTTCCTCAACCCACAGTCACAAAAACAAAATTATAATTATCATGCCTAGGGAGAAAAACATAGGGACCTGTAGAAGATAGGGAGAAAGAAAAGGAGAAGAGAGCAAGCGGGAGAAGACCGTCCGTGTCAGGTGGAGTCATCCCACCCCTCTTGTTCATGAGGCATGAACAACCTTGAACTCCACTTTGACTCCGATAACCGAGTGGAGTTCCCTTGTCCTGACGTTCGTCTGTCTGTAATGGTCTAGTCTAAATCACCGTCCGTCAGTGGGTTGCAACACCTAACTCATTCCTAGTGTGCCACAAGGGCAACACCCACACTAACACAAAAGAAAACTTAGAGGGCCTGCATTTTTCCTAACACTGTTTCAGCCAATAAATTCGAAATAACTCATTTCCTCTTCATACAAGTTCATTTTCACAAATTCTATGTTTACTTATATCTAGTGATTTGTATTGGTAACTCTAAATTCTATTATCTCTTATCCTGGTCTAAACTCAATCAAAATAACAAAAAGGATACTGCAATTACTGCATATAATATTCCAAGTAAAAAAAAGCAAAAAAAATTTCAAATAGATAACAAGAAAATAAAATAACCCAGATAGGAACACCCTTTTACTACAATCTTTAACTCTTGCTTGCATTAAGCAATAGTTACGGTGATCAATAAAATATGTGCATACGGTTATATGGAAGGCAAAGAAACAAAAAAAATTAAGAGAGATTACAACAAACTAGATAGAGATTACCATTCATTATATATAACCATTCACGTACTCATCTCCTCACGCTCATCTGCAGTCCAGGTACCAAGGCCGTAGCAGCGGGAGCTGAAAGAAAACAGAAACAAAGAGCAAAAAAACCATATTCCATGTACTTTTGCACTATTATATACTATTACCTCATGGAACTTTCAGTTCCGGTTTGTAATAGTAAAAACACGCATGCACATTTTTTGCGATCGTGTTAATTACCAAAAGAAAAACGTTAAAAAAAATAAAATAATGGAAAAAAGTGAAAAGAATCGCGAGCTGAGTGCGAAACACGCTTTTAGTGAAACTATTGTAGTAAGTATAAAAAAATTAAATTAAAAATTAAGTGATAAAAAAAAAGTTACAAATGTGGGGAAAAAAAGGAGGTGACACGTGTGTCATGTAGTTTCACCAAGTGCGTGGAGTAGGATCCTCCTTTCACACAAAGAAAAATCGAAGCAAAAAAAAAATGAAAAGGATTTCTATATTTTTTTGTCTGGAAAACGAAGCGAAAAGAAAAATATAATGAACAAAAAATCTTTAATAGAAAGAAATTAGCAATATGTAATAAAAATCTAAAAGATTCCGGTGTACCCACGGATTAGGGTGTGAGAAAAAAAATCAAAAAAAAAACCCAAGAAGGTTCAAAAAAAAATTAGGCAAATACTTAGTAAGCACCAAAAATATTGAAATATATATAAGCAAATGAAATTATATGTAGGTATGTGCGAAAAAAAAGGAAATGTGTGTGAAGTGGTTGATACATATGTGTGTGTGTTTTTGGGTAAGTTAAATATGTATGAAATATGTGTATGCATATAAGAATGCGAAGATTCCAAAAAAAAAACTAACTTATAAGTCACCAATATTTCAGGCTTAGGGGTTAAGGGAAATTCAGGGCATAAATCTTACAATCTAAAACATAATTTTTAAACAACAAAAAACCTAAATCAATATTGTCGGTCCCCTCCGTGGTAGTTTGGTGTTGTCGTATTTGCGGCGAATTCGAATAATGTGCTGAGTGTACTCTCTACCTTTGAGATGTCTTCTCACCACAGCCCTGCTGATGTAGCCATCCACACCAGCGACCAGCTATATATAACTCACCGCTAATTGTAGTTTGTGATATGATGTGATACAACGTGAAGTGATGTGATCTGATGTGATGTGATATGTTGCGTGCTCTTGTTCGGTGTGGTGTGATGTGATGTGCAGCCCTCTCTTTGCGTGTGTTTAAGTTGTGTTTGGGGATAATAGCCTGCTAATAGCTTTGGTTGTGTTTGTGCTTACCGTGTATTTTGATGGATAGGTGGAATTGCTTGATGTTGGTTTTACTATTTCCGTGTTTGAATGTTTTGTATCAGACAGTATGTACAAATGTGGTCGTGGTGTTTTTTAGTGTTGCGTGGTTATTGTTGGTGTGGTTGTGTGGTGGTCGCCGGTGTGTTTGTGATCGGCAGGTGTGGTTGCTGGTTTGATGTTTCGTGGTTAAGGTTATGCGTGTATTTCTGAGGTTGTGGTTTTGAATGTGGATCTGCGGTGTAGTAGCTTATCTATGTTTCGGTGGTTGGTTGCAAATGCGTGTGGTTGTGAATATGGATGTATGCAATCTTTTGGTGCGGATGCGATTTTTCTTACTTTTTCCTTTTTTTTTTTGTGGTTTGGACGAGTGAGAGTGTTTTATGTTGTACTGGTGGCTTACGTGTTCGGTGTGGGTTGTTGTAGCTATTGGTGTTTGTGACTCGGTGTGGTGTCTTTTGGTGGCTGTGACGCGGTGTGGTTTGTAGTTGGTGGTTCGGGTGCCTCGCACCGTTGCTTTAAGCGAGTCTCCTTGTGGTGATGCTAAGAAAAGGAAAACCAAACAATAAAAATATGAAGCGGGGCATAACAATGTCATATATAGCATTTATAGGCCATTTCTCCGGCGAACTTTAATGTTTATCCGCCCAAACATAAATCAATTTTCTTTCAAGATCATTTTCTTTACGGAGCAGACAAACTATGAAGTTCACTTGAGAAGATGGCACTAAATTCAATATCACTTTTGGGCTAGTCGCTAAGGTAGATGTGTTTACTTACCGTTGGTGGATTTTGGTGCCTAGCACCGACGGTGGTGATTGGTTTCCTTTGGGGATTCCTTCAATGTAAACTATGGATGACAAGAGGGGAATGAGATAAATTATGCGGGCGTTAATGGAGGGTTATAGGCATGGGACTACTGTACTACTGTAGGGGATTTAGATACACGGGAGTGGTGGTGGTACTTACCGTTGCTGGTGGTGCTGGATCTGGTGTTGGCAGGAATACTATTTCTCTCTTGGATGCGGCACTTTTCACCGAACCGGTAGCTTGCGGTTTCGCACTTTGAAATTTTATCACTTTATACACTTTTAATTTAATTTTTTTTTTTTTCTTCACTTTCACTGCACTCGCGTTGTGGGCACCGTATTCAAGGCTTTGTGATCGAGAAGAACGGGATGTTGGCCCTTTTATAGACAACTTTTTCCTGTTGCCACTACCGTTTTCGGTTTACTGTCAACCCACTTTATCCCAAAGTCACTCAAAGTTCCTGGAAGGCTTCCAGCAGGTTAGCTACAACGATTGGTTCTATATTCACACACATACACATATAATACGCAGTTGCTCTGCAGACAATTGGCATTGTTATTTGCAGAGACAGTGGTGCGCGTGCGTGTAGGCGCACAGGGGCGTATGTTGTTAAACGGCTGTCGTTACAAGAACTCATTTGAGCACGTATAAATCATATTTGAATTACAAATTATACATAATTTTTCGAAACACCCTAATGTATATAACAATGGATTTATATCAGTACATATAGCATTTAAAACATATAAAACTGAATTATATAAATTGAATTTACACATATAAAATAATCATTTTTTGAATCACCCCAATATACATATAAACATTCATGACAACATCTAATTACTTCGTTTAAATAATTGTCTCTGCCCGCAAACGGTAAATATTTTGGTTGCACATTATTATAATTTTCACAGATATCCCATTGCCGGCTGGAATTCTAAACAACGATGGGAATACAGCAACACAATAAGCAACACACATAAGCTCCCATTGCAAGAGCACCAAAAACGTACAAACATACGTATACAACGAAATTTCAACCATGCACAACAGGCATTGAAGCGAACCGTTAAGGCGGACATCGCACAAAGAAGAAACAAAAAAATGTAATGTACTAGAAAGACGTCACCTCGGCATACCAACAACACAGCGTGGGTACTACGCAGCCATAAACATTACACTTGCAAGTTACTTACGAAGGGCAACCAACTCGCTGACAACAACAAGGCACAATAAGCAGGCAACAGAGGGAAATTGAAAGTAACTATGCTAACTAACTGGAGATGCGTACCAACGAACTCGCCTTCTAGGGGGCAGTCCAAGGGGAAATACTACATATGTAATTTAGAAATAAATACTTATATGCAAGTAGATAATTGAATATATGGGTAGAATAATATCGTTAAAAGTAGGATACCTTATGTAAATACATATAATAAGTAAAATTTATTGTTGCAGGATAACTGTCCACCTGCGCGTGGACAAGTATAAAAGGACGCAAATTTTGCGAATTGCCCTGTTTAGCGGTGAATGGGACTCCTGGGTTTTTCCCATCTCACGAGTTCTTCATTTTAGTAACTTTGGCGGTTTTTTCCAACTTCGTCGTTAGAGTGGTTTTGTGGTTTTTGCACCTCCGCAACCTTCAGGAAGAGCAGGGTATCTTTAAGTTTTATACTCGGTGGGGTTTTACCAACTCCACCGACTGGGAGGAAGTGGTGGTTTTCCACCTCCGCTTACTTTACGAATAGGTTGAGATTTTAGTTTAAGCGTATTCCCGGTGGGGGTTTTCCCAACCCCATCGGCGTAGAACCGACGGTGGTTTCCAACCTCCTTCGCCGTAGCTTTAAGGGTAGTTTTGCAATTGACTTGAATAAAGAGTTTATAATGTTTAAACAACAAACAGGATCATTCTCTTTAAAAGGAGAAGATAGGGATGCATCTGTCTTTCCACAGGGATCCTGGACGGACTAAGCATACCCCGGCGTAAGGAAAGGTCCGTCCAAATGGCGCCCGAGCAGGGACACTGAATATAGAGTCACATGGTAAGCAAGTAACAATACGAGGATAATCACGAGAGGAGTAAAATCAACAAGAGAATAACAGGTTGTAAAATCACAGGAAGATCACACAGGGAATTCAGGGTAGACGCGCACGATGGGAAAGATAACCTGGGTATATTACCTCAACCGTGACGACCTGGTGAAATATACCACAAAGTTTGAAGTGGAGGGCACAGGGACGGTAGAAGAGCTACGGAAATGCTTGGCGAACTTTATCCAGGCACATTGCAGCGACTCAGCGTTTGAGACACGGTTTGAAGAGCTAGCTCTTCAGCATACCCGGCCGGTCAGGCCACCAACACCAAGACCAAACAACAACGAATTAGAAGTGGCCGGCGGCAGCGCCCCCGCACCAAAAGTGATAAATCAGACGGCGAATCCAAGAGGAAGTTTGCAAACGCCGATATACGCCACGCACCAGCCGGTGTCGCACGCCAACGGCAGTGACAAGAGTGGGAAGCCTTCAAGAAGGACTTTCTAAAATTTTTCCTGAGGTCGAGGTATTTCGAGCAACTAGATGATGAGATCCGGCAACGTATGCAGCGAGCAGATGAGCAGTTTAAAGATTACGTTTTATCTTTTACAGGCACTCATGCGTCACGCTGACTACAGCGGTGAGCAGAAGCTGAACCGGATTTAAAGAAATTGTCGACGATAGTACCATCTTTACATCAAACGGAGCGTGTTCACCAGCCTAGAGGAATTGGTAGGCACGGCCGAGGACTACGAGAACATCATACGGGAGAAAGAACCGCTGAGGCCAGCGGCGAAACCTTTTGTGCCGCGACGGCCAGCCGAGCATTATCACTATATGCACGAAGATGAGAGACAAGGAGATCGGAGACCGGAGGCGCAACGACAAGCGAGTACGCCAGAGCATGCTACGATACCACACCAAGGTCCCATCGATCCACGGAACGCATGCAGGCGATGCGGGGAAAGCGGACACTACGCTCATGGGTGTCGCAACTAACGAATAGATTTCTGCTGGCAGTGTGGCCGAGTAGGTATACTAACGCGTGACTGCTGTCGTGGACAGCAGGGAAACGGGGAGAGACCCCATTGGTATCGAGGGTGGCGTCTCAACAAACCCAACCTCGTACTTAGTAAGCACGTTTAGGCAGATACTAGGGCGAATCTTGGCTGTAGTAACCCTGGATGGAGAAGAAGTCATGGCGTCAGTAGACACGGGGGCGACACGAAGTTTCATCAGCGAGAAGACAGCGGCGAAAATAGACGCACGGAGTTTCAAGAAGATATAGACACGAGTGGTGATGGGCGATGACAGCGCAGCATGGATAGCGGAGGCAGTGGACGTAGAGGTAAAATTGGGGGATCAGTGCATCACAGTGAGTTGTTAGTCTTGCCTGGGTTAGTCGACAGCGTGGTGATCGGGACAGACTATCTGGCAAAGACAAAGTTTGAGCTGAGGTTTGGCAACGAAACAATAACGCTACGAGCAGAAGAGAGAGCGCAGGAGGTAGTAACGTGTACAGCCATGATGGAGGACGAAGGTAGCGCAAGTATCGAGAAACACGTGAGGAGTGACGAGGCGGTGAGTACCTTTCTAAAGCGTGAATTACAATCAAACAACGGTATTTCCCTAAGAACCCAAAGATGCAGGAGATCATAAACAAGGAGATAGACGAGCTGATAGAGAAAGGTTGCATCGAACCATCTCACAGTGCACCAATATTTCTAGCCCGGAAGAAGAACGGCAAATGGAGACTCTGCGTTGACTATCGGCAGCTCAACGCCCGTTCAGTGCCAGATGCGTATCCACTTCCAAGAATACATATCTTGGATAGACCACGTTGCATGCATTTTATCAGCAGTCTGGACCTCAAAAATGGTTGTTAGCATATCCCGATGGAAGAATATAGCAAGAAGTATACAGCATGCACCGTGCCTGGCAGAGGGTTGTATCAATGGAAAGTGATGCCGTTCGGTCTACATTCCGCTCCGTCTACGTTTCAGCGAGGACTCGACCGTGTTATTGGACCAGATTTGGAACCAAATGCGTTTGCCTACCTGGATGATATCATGATCACCAGCACAACCTTGGAAGAGCACATAAATCACCTAGGAGAAGTATTTCGGCGGCTACGGAGGGCGAATCTTAAGATAAACCTAGAGAAATGTGAGTCTTTTAAGAAAAGTTTGAAATATCTATGCCACGTCGTCAGCGAGGAAGGAATACACACGGATTCCGACAAAGTTGCGGCTATCAAGGAGCGATTTCTGGGGATAGTTTCATGGTACCCGAGGTTCGTACCCGACTTTTCACAAGTTGCGCACACACTGACGTCAATGTTGAAGAAGGGAAGTAGGTAGAAATGGTCCGAAGAACAACAGGCGGCATTCGAAGCGTTGAAGAATGTACAAATACAAGCACCGGCACTAGCTTGCCCAGATTTTACTAAAAGATTTCGATTACATGAACGTGGTCGCAGATGCACTGTCGGGGCAGCCACTGGAGGAACAGATGGGTAGCCTTACGACACATGAAGACAGTTTGAGTTGCAAGTGGTACACGTCAAAGATGGCTGAAATAACGAGGACACCAGAGAAATTTCCGGAATACGTCATAGAGGAAGGAAGACTATACAGACGAATTGGAAGTCAAATGGATGGTGAGGAGGCGGTACCATGGAAGGTATGCGTGCCGACATTGGAGAGGCGAAGAGTGCTTAACGAGATTCACGACACACCAAGCGCAGGACACATGGGGATATGGAAATCCAACGCGCGTGCAATGATGCGGTATTACTGGCCGGGATGTTCAGGGACGTACGGAAGGACGTGCAACAGTGCCATGCATGCCAAGTCTACAAACCCAGCTAATAATGCTAAGATGCTCACGAAGATTTCAGATGAACCTTTTGCTACCGTTTGTGCAGATTTCGTTGGACCACTCCCTCGTTCGAAGCATGGTAATACAATGACATTAGTTTTCGTGGATTTATTCTCGAAATGGGTAGAGGTCATAGCAATACGAAAAGCAACGACAGAGAACCTGATAAGGGGAATGAGAGAGACGATTTGGCACGATTTGGTGCACCAAAAGTCTAATAACAGACAATGGAGCACATTTCACGAGCAGAAATTTTGAAAAGAGGCTGCCATAAAGCACCAGCTAACGGCACCATACACACCGCAAGAGAACCCAACGGAGAGAGCGAATCGTAACATCAAGAGGATGATAGCGCAATTCACTGGGAAAAGACCTGTGATGAGTTGTTGCCAGAGATGACACTAGCACTGAATACGAGCGTATGCGAGTCAACAGGCTACAGTCCAGCATTCGTGGTAAAGGGTAGGGAACCGAGGATCCTAACGCCCTCTACGATGAGCAAACATTTGGCACAGGTGAGGAGAAGGTGGCTCTCAGTGAAAAGATGGCGAAGATGAAGGTTGTGTATCAGATGGCACGTCGTAGATAACAGCAAGCATCAGCGGAGCAGGCTAGGTATTATAATTTACGTAGGAGACAGTGGCAACTGGCGGTGGGCGACTTGGTACTAGTAAAAGAGCATCAGGTGTCCAAGGCAGTGGACAACTTCGCAGCAAAGTTAGCACCAAGATACAGTGGGCCTCATCGTGTAACGAACTTCGTATCGCCCGTAGTCGTCGAACTAGACAAGATGCATAACGGCAAAAGAAGAACGGCACATATAAGCGAGCTAAAAGAATACCAGAAGAAGCAAGTCCGGAAACAGAAAGAAGCGCCCCGCCAAGCCCCGAATGGGGGCTTCACCGAAGTTCCCATCGGGGAACAAACGAGACGACCGACGACGATAGCAACAACACAACACGCACCATCATTAGCATCGTGTAGTAGAATCCTGAGCCAACATTTCATCGAGATATCCACCGAGGAACACACAGAGCAACTGGCAGTAGTAAGAGCAACGCCACGCGCGTCAACATCGCAAGCAGTCCAGGTCACGGAAGAAGATCAGATTGATTACAGCACGGTGGCGATATGTGGTTCACTAGCACTCACCAATTCAGGTGCAAATGGTTCCAGAGTCGAACACGCAGACATAAGCAACAATCAACAGGTGGTAGACGGAGACCGCAGTGGGTGGCACACAGCACAAGCGCAAGTCCCAGCCCTTGAAAACGGGATCCAGATGGCGATGAACTACGCCAACCACAATGCTATAACCTGATGACCGAATTATGCATAACATTTCATTTTAGAACAATGCCCATATCGCGAGAGATTACCCCATAAAGAACGCAAGCATTGACCGCTACAAGAAATTGAATTTTACAATGGTGACAGGAAGTCACATTGCAGCAGTTGAGGAGAGAGCATGAGGACCCTAATCCACCGGCTTTGGGGCCCACACACGCAAACCCACATTTTTCAAACTTACCTATATAAAATTTGTTTTTGAAATACCCTTATATACATATACGTTTATCATTGAATTTATATTCGTATATTGGTACATCACCATTCCGCAGCAGCAGGAGCACACAGACAGCGCAAACCAAAGCACAAAAAGAGATTCAAATATCCTGCAACAACATAATACCAGACACAGAAAATAATGATGAGCGCTGCCAGGAATAGTACCGTTAGACGATCCGCGAGGACTCCTATAAAAAGGGAGCACAACGCCGAAAATAGATCAAAAGTTTCTAAAAATGGATAAGAGCGACAGCGCAAGATACACCACAGAGAGTGCTAAGGACGGTTCACTCCGTACCCCAATCCGGCGGGAACTAAGCCAGCACAACCACCATACGACGGGGCAAGTGCCAACAGGAGAAGAAGCTACCTACGACAACGAAAGCGAAAGTAGCTACCATACGACGGGCCCAGTGCCACTAGAAGAGGAGGAAGTTGCCTACGACGGCGAGACCGACAGTCAGGGCACGGAGACGTTCGGGTATCTCAGGGGCGACGAAGACGACCCGATACTTAGCCCGAGGTACGAGACGGTGTCGGAGTGCGATTCGGTAGAATCACTTGTCGACTTGTGTAACGAAATCCAGAGCCCGAAGTACAACACTGAGGAGTACGGACACAAACCGAGGAGGGGCCGTTGTCCGGGACCCTACCTCAATCCCCATTTCCTCGGACAGCGAAGAAGAAGGCGACGAACCACCACCGAAACATCATGGCGAATTCTCCATATGCCAAGCCGACGAGGACGTTCCATCGGAACGTAGATGGTCACTCTTATCGGGTGAGAATCACTAGGACAGGCTTGGTAACAGTAACCCTGCTTGCGGCAGGTGAGGGGAGAGTGTGAGGACCCAAATCCACCGGCTTTGGAGCCCACACATTCGAACCTATAAATATTTGTCAGAACTCATTTGAGCACGTATAAATCATATTTGAATTACAAATTATACATCATTTTTCGAAACACCCTAATGTATGTTACAATGGATTTATATCAGTACATATAGCATGTAAAATATATAAAACTGAATTACATAAATTGAATTTACACATATAAAATAATCATTTTTTGAATCACCCCAATATACATATAAAAATTAATGACAACATCTAATTACTTCGTTTAAATAATTGTCTCTGCCCGCATACGGTAAATATTTTGGTTGAACATTATAATTTTCACAGATATCCCATAGCCGGCTGGAATTCTAAACAACGATGGGAATACAGCAACGCAATAAGCAACACACATAAGCTCCCATTGCAAGAGCACCAAAAACGTACAAACATACGTATACAAAGAAATTGCAATCAAGCACAACAGGCATTGAAGCGAACCGTCAAGGCGGACATCGCACAAAGAGGAAACAAAAAAATGTAATGTACTAGAAAGACGTCACCTCGGCATACCAGCAACACAGCGTGGGTACTAGGCAGTCATAAACATTACACTTGCAAGGCAAGCAACTCGTTGGCAACAACAAGGCACAATATGCAGGCAACAGAGGGAAATTGAAAATAACTATGCTAACTAACTGGAGATGCGTACCAATGAACTTGCATGCTAGGGGGCTGTCCAAGGGGAATTACTACATATGCAATTTAGAAATAAATACTTATATGCAAGTAGATAATTGAATATATGGGTAGAATAATATCGTTAAACGTAGGATACCTTATGTAAATACATATAATAAGTAAAATTTATTGTTGCAGGATAAATGTCCACCTGCGCGTGGACAAGTATAAAAGGGCGACAAATTTTGCGAATTTGAGTAGTAGCTAGCTAGGTATAGTAGCCTGCTAACGCCTTGTTTAGCGATGAAAGGGACTCCAGGGATTTTTTCCATCTCACGAGTTCTTTATTTTAATAATTTAAAGGGATTGTGGTGGTTTTTCCACCTCCGCAACCTTCAGGAAGAGCAGGGTATCTCCACCGTCTGGAAGGAAGTGGTGGTTTTCCACCTCCGCTTTCTTTACGAATAGGATGAGATTTTAGTTTAAGCGTAGTCCCGGTGGGGGTTTTCCCAACCCATCGGCGTAGAACCGACGGTGGTTTCCCACCTCCGTCGCCGTAGCTTTAAGGGTAGTTTTGCAATTGACTTGAATAAAGAGTTTATAACGTTTAAACAGCAAACAGGATATTTCTCTTTAAAAGGAGACGATAGGGACCCTGGACGGACTGAGCATACCCCGGCGTAAGGAAAAGTCCGTCACATTTTTGCATTAGAAAATGAAATTTTAAATACATGTTTACTGAAAGAAAATAAAGTAAATTAGATAAATACATAAGTGACACATTAATATATAATTTTCTTAGGCTGGATTTATCTTTAAATTCAGAACAAATTTTTTGTTTACATTTTTCTCGTTCTTGTTTGTTCGGAACTGGACGATGAATTCAGATTTAGATCTATATATTCTCATATAAATTTAAAAATTTTCATACAAATTTTTTGTTTATTGGGCAGATAAGTTTTAAAGTTAACTGAGAAAGCGGTCTTAAATATGCTTTTTTATTTACCCATTTCCGCATAGTTTTTGATTAAGTCGTTCACTACCATCTCTTAGTTAGGAATTTTGTGTTTGCCTAAAAAAGAAGTAACGACCTTTTCAAAAGAATTCCACGCTGCTGCCTTCACTGGTGACAATAGTTCTTTGAAATGGCTATTGGTCATCATTTTCCTTATTTGCGGTCCCACAAAAATCCCGTCTTTTATTTGTGCTTCGCCAACAAATGTTTTGATAAGGCCAAGCTTGAAGCGGGGCGGAAGTAGAATTATTTTTCCTTCTTTATAAGTGGGAAGTATTTTATGTTATCCTTCCCAACTTGAAACTCGATTCGTTCTGTATTTGTGTATCCACTTTGTAGACCACATAGCATTCCAAAGATCGGCACATGTTTTCCAATCATGTTCTTCGTATTTGATTAATTTGGGCAATTTTTGCATTATCTCATACGTTTCCTTCGTATTTACTGCATGCCCGCTCGGGATAGATAGCTTTGGTTGCCAATATGCAATAATACGGCCTGTAAAATTAATTCATTGCCGTCTATGAACAATCGCCACTCTTTGAATCATATGGTTCACCAAACTGTTTGAACAGACCAGCAATGCCTTTGCAGGAACAAACACTGTCCTCCTTCGTATAGTACTTGGAAAATTGTTCGGGACGAGTTCTATAATATGTTACCTTAACATCGGATGAAACAAATTTAAATTATTGCATACGAGAGGCGTGTAGTTCGGCCTTTTCCTTTGACAACTCCAAATACCTTATCCAATCACTGAGTTGTGCTTGTGACAAAGAGTTCCATTCGTTTTTCGTTTGAAACCCAGTACAACATGATGCCACGTAATCAGATACTGCTGTTGACAATAAAACTGGAGCCGGAACTAAATTTAAATTTGATTATGGCAATGTAGCTTCCGTTGAATTTAGTTCTGGTAATGACACTGTAGAAACGCTCGCATAGGTTACTTTTCTTGAGTTTTCAACCCCAAGTAATTTTGTAGTACAAATATAGCAGTCCGTTGAGTGGCAAGTTGGTTACCTCCACTTCATTGCTGTAATAAATTTCATATGTCGCGTAAATAGATAGTTTCAGAAATTAGTCAGCTATGCATTAAAGGGAGTAAATTACTAATTTTTACAACGCACCTTTTTGTTCCGGTTTCCGAAAAAATCAATTCAACTCGACATGTGGTGCACACAGTATTCGGTGTCCATGGTTTTTCATTGTTTTTAGGCTCAATTCTAAAATACTTATAGTATGTAACTTTCAAAGGATTTGAAAACACAGGTCGCACCCTTTTAACGATAAATTGTCCGCAGATGAAACAGAACATATATGGATCATTTGTTCACTCAAAATTTTGCGCCCTTTTCTTCATATTATATTTTTAAGTAAATGACAAGTTATAAACTGTGTTGAAGGCATGAATGAATTTCTCATCCAATTCGAGGTTAGGTTAGGTTAGGTTGAACTGGCCGGTCCATGAGGACTTCACATAGACTGATTGAGTCCGTAGTGTTACCAGAAGTTTGTTTTAACGACCAAACTGAAAAACCCTATCAAAATCCAGGACCTATGTTATAAATAAACTTCGTCCCCTTGGCAAATACTAGAAGCTTCCTAGGACTTAAGCCACTTGCTGCTTCTAGATCTGACAGCTGTATCACTCCTAATAGCTGGCAAGTGCAGAGCATGAGCACAGAACGTGCTCGATCGTTTCCTCCTCCAACCCGCATTTCCTACATCTGCTATCACTGACCAAGCCTAATTTAAAGGCATGTGACGCCAGAAGGCAGTGTCCAGTCAGAATACCCGTCATGAGTCTACAGTCCCCTCTTTTTATTGATAGAAGCAACTGTGTTAGTCTAAGGTTGTAAGACCTACACATAATCTTCGACACTTTACAGCCCCGCCCTTGAACCCACGCCTTTACCCACTTGGTTGATCATGTGCACCTCTCGCCTTCGCTTAATCTCGCCCAATCTAATAGGGACGTCTACGGACCAAGCTTCAAGGAATGCGCACTTTTTAGCTAGTTTGTGCGCTTTTCATTCCCATCTATTCCCATATGCCCTGGGACCGAATATAGATGTAAACTCCTCCCTATCCCAATTCTCTCCAGACACTGCTTACACTCTAACACGCATATGGATGCTGTGCTATGCGAGATTATTGCCTTAATGCTGCTTGACTGTCAATATAAAAGTTAATACGGTTGCAGCTTAAGCTATTCTCTTCCAGGGTTTCTACTGCTTTGGCTACGGCTAATATTTCCGCTTGGAAATGCTACAGTAATCCGGCAGCCTGTAGGATCTGCTTATTTCCGAATCAGCACAGTATACCGCAGACCCTACTCCTTCCACTACTTTGGAACCATCTGCGTATACATGTATCGCCTTGTCCACCATTTGCGCACCCTTGTGCCAACCGTCCACCTCTATTGTGGCCTTAATATCTCCCTCGAAGCGCAGGTAGGGAATCAGGTAGTCTGTTCGTCTTGTGATTGATGACGCTATACTACTATGGCCATATTGTCGGCGCTAAGGCTGTCCCGAGGCACCGAGCCTGGTTGCAGTTGTTAATGATATGTTCTTTGCTACCAGGTCTACAGGTGGAATGTGCAGAATGTCATACAGTGCAGCCGTCGGTGTTGTTTTCTGGGCTCCCGTAATGCTAAGCATCGATATTCTACATACCCCCTCCAATTTTTTGAGGTATGTTCTTTTTTGTGTGGCTTTCCACCAAACAAGAACTCCGTAATATAGAATAGGGCTTACAATCGCTGTAATAATCCAATGAGAAAAAGAGGGCGATAAGCCCCAGGTACACCCCAGCATTCTTTTACATGCATAGAGTGCCGTTGAGGCCTTCTTCACCCTCTCCTCCACGTTGAACTTCCATGACAGCTTACTGTCTAGGATGACTCCTAGATATTTTGTGCAAGGTTTCTCCTGTAAGGTCACCCCTCCTAACTTAGGCGTGGTCAAATTTGGGACCTTGTACCTCTTTATAAACAAGACCATATCCGTCTTCTCCGCATTGCCTTTCAACCCGACATTAGATGCCCAGGTATGAGTATCCCGAAGCGCCCCATCCATCAAAGAACTAATCTTGGGAAGGCACTTTCCACTTATGACTTAAATTTTCCGGGTCCCTCATCGAATCGCCTGAACAGTTGGTTGATGACCAGCGTCCACAGCAGAGGTGATAGCACCCCTCCCTGCGGCGTGCCCCTGTTCACTGATTTCGTGGCCTCGTACAATCCCCACTGTTATGTAATCTTCCTGCAATTTAACATGCAGCCGATCCATCTGATTAAGGCGGCATGTACTTTAATGTAATTAAGACCACCCATAATCGCCCATTTAGAAACATTATTGAAAGTCCCGGCAATGTCCAAGAAGACTCCTAGAGCATACTCCTTATATTCTAGGGATTTCTCTATGCTTATTACCACCCTATGCAATGCGGTGTCTACCGACTTTCCTTTGGTGTACGAATGCTGTGTTGTGGAGAGCAGCTTTTCATCCACGTTGGACTTTATGTACACATCTATCAGCCTTTCAAAGGTTTTGAGCAGAAATGATGTTAAGCTAGTGGGTCTATAGTCTTTAGGATACACGTGACCGATCTTCCCCGCCTTTGGTAGGGAAGCTACACGAGCAGTTCTCCAAGAGTGCGGTACATGATTCAGCCTTATGCACCATCGAATATTATTTTAAGTCATTCCACGACCGCCATACTTCAAACTTGTAGCATGGCCGGGAATATATCATCTCGGCCCGGCGATTTAAACTTAGAAAACGTTTTCACTGCCCATTCGATCTTGGTATCGCTCACCAAGCCCGGCAGTACCCGCTCCGTGATCAAGGTGTGAGTGATGTCTGCTGGCTCTTCTAAACCGTCTCCCGATGGGAAATGTGTGTCGAGAAGCACCTCAAGGGATTCCTCACTATTCAGTGACTATACCCCGTTCTCTTTCTTTATTATCATCTTTTTGTCATCTTTTCTTTCTTTATGTCATCTTTTCCATGAGATTCTCTTCGCTCTGGAAATTTCACGCTTGTCGATCCTAAGTAGATCCCTGTACTCGTCCCGACACGCTTCGCTTTCCGCGGGCTTTGCGAGCTTAAACATTTCTTTTACCTGTCTTCTTAGAAGACTCAGCTCATTGCTCCACCATGGCGGCTGTGCTTTTCCTCTGGATCTCCTTAGAGGGCAAGCTTTGTTATACGCAGTCATAAGCGTTCTTGTTAGGAATTCAATCGACTCCTCCAGTTCATCCACACTGGCCACCTCTTTGGGTTGTCCCAGTTTTGTTTCTACCTATTTCTGGAATTTAGTCCAGTTCGTTGACCTAGGGTTTCTAAAGGTTCCTCTCTTCTCTACCCTCTTTAGGGGGATGCTGAAGCTGATATACGCATGGGCGGATAAGGATGGTCTATCAAGAATCATCCAATCATACCTTGATATATCATGCTCGGAGCTCAATGTAATATTCAAAATATTGCTGGAAGTTGAACCAGTATACATAGGGACATTTCCCCTGTTGGCTATCTGCAAATTGGTTTGCAGGATGTAACAAAATAGAGATTCGCCTCTCTCTCTCGTATCTGCTCCTCCCCACGCATTGTGGTGCGCATTTGCATCTGCGCCTATGACCAACCGCCTTTTGCGCCCTTCCTCCTGTACAAGCCTTTTGCACTCCATCGGTGGAACCTCCGCAACATGGGCCATGTAGCAGGATGACAGGATAAATGCCTGCCTATTCTTTTGCTCAACGGCCACCACTACGAAGTCCTCAGTAGTGTAATTAGGCAGCATATTGCATATGAATGCAGCTGTTTCCTTACCATTACTACAGCTCGCACACGTACTTCTGTTTGCGCGTAGTAAACACCAAACCCGCGCGTGCTAAGTCCAGATGCCTTTCCTCCCGATGAGAGCTACGGCTCCTGGCCTCAAGGGTTAGGGGGAGTTCGCTCGACGCCACTTTACTGTGTTGGAGGTTTATCTGTAGGACTCGCAGCACCATTGGGCTGTTTGTCCCCCTCCAGCACCTTCGTCGTGACGTCGTCGTCCTCCCTTACACTTTTGGTTTAGAGTATTCGAGGCCCCGTTCAGTCTCTCGTAACTGTTGTGCCAAGTGTTCCTCTGTGCGACTCACAGCACCATGTGGCGTTTGGTCCTCTTCTAACACCTTCGTGGTGACATCGGGGACCTCCACCTGTCTTTTTTCTTTAATGCTTTTGAGGTCCTTTTCGACTTCACTCACCTCTAGCGAGTTAGGATTTTTATCCTCGGGACTTCTTTTCTTGAGTCGCAGGTAAATTTTGCCATTGCCAAAGGAAATTTTGCCAAGCTGCGTGTACAAAATATCCTCCGACTGCTTGTTTATTTGTAAGATTCAGAACTGACGGTAGGCCGAGATACAGTAAGTACCTTCCAATCCTGTGTCGGTATGTTCGGATTCTGATTCTGCAGAAGTCGCAGTGTATCCTCCGACTTCATCACGCATGGTATCCATACATAAACTTTTAGTACCATGGGTATTTGCGCTTTATCGACCACTTCAAACCGCGCGTTCGTGCCTTGCCTTTGGAGGTTTGGAACCACTTCCTCCAGCCACCGCAAGCTCGCAATGTTGTCGCATGCTATCATCTTCACACCATTTTACCATCCCCCTATCAAAGGTTGGAAAGGGCTTACTTGTTTGTTCCCTCATCATCTTAAACATTAAGCTAATAAGCTCCCTTTCCACAGATCTCCACCTTTCAGTAGTCATTTGTCCGACAGGACTGCTACGATCAACCAGCGCCACAGTCAGTGACTGCTTTGCCACAGCACCCATCTTCTCGTGAAAAGCCGGAGTCTTAGTGTTATCTCATTTTGGCACCTCCGAGAATTCCGGACTCTTAGCGTTAACTCCCTTTAGCACCTCCAAAAAAGCCGGAGTCTTAGCGCTATCTCCCTTTGGCTTATCTCCTATTTCCGAAGTTGGAATTTATATCTGACTCGCAGCTTTCGGGGTAGTTGCTACCTCGCTTTTGGGGCCCATCTGTCTTACAGCTTTGGGCCTACTTGTCTTGTCTATGCGACTGCCCTGCCTTCCGGCTCTAGGACTGGGTCCTTTCTGCCTCTTGAAAGCAGGCTTGTCGCCTTCCGCCGAACGTTGCCTCTTCATTCTGCCATTCGACCCTTCTTCCTCCTCGTAACGTTTGCAGAACCGAGGTTTCCTCGCAGGAAACCTTCTGAACTTCCTTCGACCTATTCCTACCGCCTCATGGGCCCATTCCAAGCGCTCGATCTTCAATTCTGTTGGGTCGACCACTGCTCCCAAGCGTTGTACAATTCTTAGTGCTGCACGGTACTACGAGAGAGTGTTACGTGGCTGATTGTTTGGGGTGAGGAGCGCCGGTAAGCAGGTATGCTTGCGAGCCCAGGCTAGCTCGTCGTCTTCGGCGAGGTATTGCACCACCGACCTCACCCGCAGCCACATGAACAAAATCGGGGTTCATACCTGCGTGATTAGAAAAAAGGGAAGAAAAAGCTGAAAAAGATAAGAATAGACGTGAGGGGCAGAGTTAGAAAGGGGAAAGCATAAGGGGAAAAAAAGGTGAAGGCCTGTCCTGTCAGGTGGAGTCTACCCTCCCTCTGCAGTGCAACTTGCACTGCACCGTGGGCACTGTGCTCACTCCTATCTACTTACAGTGCCCCCAAGACCTGACACCAGTCTGTCAGTTTGTCACTCGGCCATAATTCCCTACCACACACCTTCACCTAACCTTACCACGCACAAGCGTAGCACTAACACCAATATTCGAACTTAGCCCTGCGTTATTAAAATTTCACGATTTCATCCATACATTCCTTATAATTTATTGACAATTCAGATATTTCCGTACCTCTATGTTTAAGACAATCAGTACCGATAACGAAAATAAAAATATATAGGTAAACTATGACTCCAAGAAAATTTAAATAACCTAGGTTTAATTTTTCAGTAGTTCACCCTAATGCTCTATTTTATATATCAATTGCTTTAAATAAAAAATTTACAAAGAATCCAAAAACTTAGTTTTAGTCGACTTATAACTAGGAGTAATTTACGTTCAAATTCAATTATAAATTCGATACAGAAGCAGATATGAAACCCTACAATTGCTTAAAAGTACAAATACCATTTGGTTTCTGACCCACCCTAATATACAACTGCCACTAGGGGTCAATTCAAAATCCTAGCGATGCAGATATTCAAATGCTCATAAGGTCGGCAAGCAAAAGCAAAAAAAAACGTAAAACGCAAAAAAAAGAAGGTGAAACCCTATTCCCTGACCGATCTCAATAATCAATTATGGTAGCAAAAGCAGTTCATAAATAGAGCAGAAAACCCAGTTTGGCATATTAATGAAATGTGTGTATGTTTGTGGCTATGTGTGTACATCTATTCCTTAGGCTAAGGTTTCCTCTTTTCATTATCTTCTATTTTCTCAAGAAGATCAGGCAGTATATGTTAATAGATGTACATACATTCGAGTATGTGTAGTGGCAAAAATAGTGTACTCAAATCTCACTCACCCAAATACTCTTCTTATCCAACGGCGTCGCTGCAGTTGAGTAGCTGAAACAAAAACTCAAACATAAATATGTACATATGACCACGATCAAACACTGATCAAGATCGATCGCTTACGATCTTGGCTAATGAGCGTATATGTAGATAATAATAAATTTGTAGCGTGATGACAATGTCAAAAAAAAAAAAACGTGTGTAAAAATCGAGCAAAAAAATATGAAGTTAAAAAGAAGATTTAATGTGGGTGCTTATATGCAAGCCCCTAATGCTAAATGCGGGAAGGATAAGGATAAGTTTGCCGAAAGCTTTCTGATATAAACATGCAAGTGCAATTTGTGCAATCTAAAAAAAAAAACATTCAAAATTCCATAATTTCGAGTTAGTCGCAGGCTAACCGAAAAGGAACAAAAAAATGCATGTGCGGAAGTGGAACTATAGGCAGAGCACACCGATAAAGATCAGTGTATTCTGAATATAAAAACTAACCGCAAAAAGGAATGCAAAGAATCAAACCTAAAAGAATCCAAATGAATGTCAAAAATAGAGAAAATTGCAAATGAAACAAAAAACTCAAACATACATATGTGCATATGACCACGCTCAAACACTACTCAAGATCGATCGCTAACGGTTTTGGCTAATGAACGTATATGTAGATAGTAATAAATTTGTAGCGTGATGACAATGTCAAAAAAAAAACGTGTGTAAACATCGAGAAAAAAATATGAAGATAAAAACAAGATTTAATGTGGGTGCTTATAAGCAAGCCCCTAATGCTAAATGCGGGAAGGATAAGGGTAAGTTTGCCGGAAGCGTTCTGACATAAACATGCAAGTGCAATTTGGGCAAACTAAAAAAAAACACCTTCAAAATTCCATAATTCCGAGTTAGTCGCGGGCTAACCGAAAAGGAACAAAAAAATGCATGTGCGGAAGTGAAACTATAGGCAGAGCACACCGATATAGATCAGTGTACTCTGAATATAGTAACTAACCGCAAAAAGGAATGCAAAGAATCAAAATTAAAAGAATCCAAATGAATGTCAAAAATAGAGAAAATTGCAAATGAAAAATTAATCAAAGAAACTTTAAAAAGAGCACAGTGAACTGAAAAATGTAAAAAAAAAATTTTCCAAAAAAAAAAACAATGTGAAATATTAGTTAGTCCGTAGCAAAAATTACTTAGCAAAATTTTTAAGCTAATAACCACAAGCCCTTCCCTACCAAAAATTCTACATCAAAAAAAAAAAAAGAAGATACCTATGTGAGTAAACATACTTATAAAAAAAAAGATATAATGACAAAAAATACAAAAAAAGGCCAATTTGTTTCGAAACAATAGAAAAATTACTGAAATTAAGGTTTGGCGATTATTTCTGCTGCTGCCGTTGTGGTGTGTTGTTGTTGTTGGCCTCTGGGGGCTGACCGAGCTGACGAAGATAGATTATGTTGAGCTGGTCGGTGGACGGAGATGGTGTTTTTGTGGTTGTTGTTGTTGTGGCGATATATCGCCGGTACAAAATATGTGTCCGCCAATAAAAGTGTTGTTGATACCGCCGTCTGTGTCGCAGGTGGAATTTGCGGTTGCCAGCAATGCATATACCTAGCTATTGTTGATGTGGTCGGCGTTGCGCTGCCGATGGAAACAAAAATGTGGTGTTGTTGTAGATATTGGGTGCCGTCAAAAAGCAAATGTGTGTAGTTTTTGTAGCGTGGCGTGCCGTCGGAAAACTCAAATGTGTGTATTGTTGTTGAAAGCGATTGGTAGTTTTTGTGGTAGGTGTTGCACCGCCAATATTAATAGATGGAGTATTTGTTGTTGGGTGGGATGTCGCCAATATAAAAAACTGCTGTTGTGGTTGTTGCGGCCGTATGTTGCCAATAAAAAAATTGCTGTAATGGTTGTGTTGCCGATTTGGCCTTTAGGCCGCAAACCTTAATTTTCAATGCTGTGCCCAGTGCGTTCTTTCCAATAGGGAGTGCCCTGTTAATATAAAGAAAGAAAAAATATTATTCTTGAAGAGTTCCTCGTGCAAAAAGACTGGTGATGCTGAAACTATTTTTTTTTGTCTGCATGATTAATATACACACCGGCATACATATGTCTGTGTGAAGGTGTTAATATATGCATGCAAATTTGCTTTTGGCTTGCTTGGAAAATTGGCCATATGGAAGCCAGCTTCCCAGTGGGCATGCCAAGTTGGTGGGAGATCAAAAAATTCAAGGGCAAAGAAAACCATTGTACTTACCAATAACTTCTGTTGCTGTCCTGAGTCGGGATGGTGGGCAGGATATCCCTAGCCTTTACTCCTTTCTGCGTGGTTTTTTATTTTTTTTCACGTTTCGCAAAAAAAATTTTTTCGGCACCCACAGCACAACAAACCTTTTTTCCGCTTTAAGCCGCGCACTTTAAACTTTTTTAAATATTTTTCGGGGCACAAACTTTTAACTAAACTGCACACTCACTCACGCTGGGCACTGACAAAACGATACTTTGTCCGTTGACTAACGTTGTGCCCTTTTATAGCTACCGCCGTGGCAGAGAACTTTACTTAGAACGGAAAATTTTTACCTATACGTGCTTTCCCGTATTTTCATTTATGCATCCACACACTCATACATTCATACACTTAACGCTTACACAAACTAACACCTACACAGATACATTTAGTTTGTGTCTTAACAGCAATGTTGATACGCCATCAGCAATGTTGCCACGCCGTCTACTCCAGACAGTCATTGCAACATTGCGGCCAACACACGAACCTAGACACATCACACGTAGTCACAGATGCATGCTGCTACATACAATGCTACTTCCTCTGCTCCGTACCCTTCTCCTCTCTTCTACTCCGTTTTCATTTGTGTGCTTCTTCAACACGGAATCGGCACTACTCTCGCTCCCCAAGTCCGACGCATCGCTTAATGCGTATTTGTCGTCGTTGGCTTGCGACTCAGTCCTCCGTTATTATAATCAGCCAATGAGTCATTCATCTTCGTCGTACCTGCACGACAAGGCGGGCTCAGCGGGCCAGTATTATATATGGGGAAAGAACCGTCCGCCACAGCAGCGCCCTTTACTGTGGTAAGATCGTCCAATAGGCACGGTCCACATAACACCCTGGATTAGGGGGTTGGCAGTTCTTGGTCACCGACATCCCGCCGCCCTCCTATGAGGCAAAACGGCGTAGATGTCAGTCCCAAACAGCTCCGCCTCATAGTCGGGCGCTATGGAGTTCGGCTAAGCCCTCACACCAACGACAAGGTGCCTACCCTAGTGAGGGCCAATTGGAGGACTAAAATTAATAAATATACAAATGAGATTGAAATATTGAAATAATATATATAAATTACTTAACTTACACCTTTATGAAGTACTTAGCTTTATACTTACTGTATAATCTCGCACGGTGCGTGGAAGCACGGAGAATATATATATTTAAAGAAAAGAAATAAAAAGGCAAATGGTTGTATTAGTATGATGACAATAATTAGTTATATTTTGTGTTAAGTGGGTACAATATTTTACCTTTGGTATGTGGCATGACAGCAGCAGTTGACCTTCTTCCTTCGTGGTTGAAATTGAACAGAAAATGGAAAGTGATCTCTGTGTTGTCGAACCGGAGGTCGTGCGGGGATTTTCCAATGGATATTTGTTATCCGATGGAAAACTCAGTTACCCGTGTTAGTGTTGCATATATGTGAACATACATGAATGTGTATGCATGTGGGTGTGCAGTACATGAAAGTATGTATGAATGCATTTGCACTAAATAAATTATGTATTAGAGTGGACGTGTTTGCAGTATAAAAATATTTAGGTCCTGACCTAAACATGCCGGCCCCCTTGCGGTAAGCAACATCTTAAAATAAAGGAAAGTCATGCTGAAGCGGTCACGCGCATGTATTACTTAAAACTAGATACAATATGTTTGTATTATTGAATGAAAATTTGTTGGCTGATCACGTCCGGACTTGTTTGTATATAGTAGCCGCTGTAGGAAAAAGAAGCAACATATTAAAGCTGAAAACAAGAACGGGTTATAATTCAACGCACATTATACAGTATACATATTTGGACTGTATTTATCTATTTTGTGTTCCGATATTTTTCGTAGTCTAGACGTCTCCGTTCCAGATTTCGACGAATGTAAATTAATTTTCCATCTGGACAAAGAGGCCAAGTCTCTGTTCCAGATTTTAACTTTATGAGGTTAAATGTTATATCCAGACGAAGAGGACGTGTCTCCGTGCCATATTGGATTTATTTTTTTATATTATGTGACAATTAATTTTCCATCTGGACAAAGAGGCCAAGTCTCTGTTCCAGATTTTAACTTTATGAGGTTAAATGTTATATCCAGACGAAGAGGACGTGTCTCCGTGCCAGAGTGGATTTATTTGGTTATATTATATGTGAATTTTAATTTTTGGTTTTATTTAAAAACATTTTATTTTGGTTAGGTGGCGAACGCTGAATGGCATACATATGTATATGAAATTCTTTATATTCGTATTGACCCTCTGACAGGCGCTTATAGCAGATTGACCATGTGCAAAGACCTGCTTATGGGTTGTCCAACGTTCGGGCAGTGATGCAAGAATGACCGCGTGAGCGCACAACTGTTTATCAATGGGTTATTGATCACTTTCTAAATGCTCCCTGAGTACATCATATCTCTTCTTTGTATTAGATTTCGTGTTTCTGCATTGGATACGTAGAAAATGAATAAATTACACTTGCGAGTGATTAATTCATAATTTCTACTGAATACAATAAATAAAAATTTGTATATTCGAATCTGATCGAAAATTTATAATTTGGTTTTTATTTTTGTGATTTAATTTGTCACAAAGTTTCTTGCCACCCAAGAAAGTTTCGCATTTTCCAACTAGATTTGTGGATTTCGGTAAAAATAGGGTAGTTGAAAAAATTTTTGTGCGAAAAAATTCAAGCCTTTCGAGTTTTGAACAATTTTCTTGCAATTCGTACTTATTTTGCAATATTTTTCAATAAAGTATTCGTGAAATCAGTAATTACAAACAGTGAAAAAAAATTGGAATGGATCATGTTCCACTAAAACACCCGTATTGGTGTAAAAAAAAAAATGTTCGCTATGGCAATACCATACCGCGTAAATGAAATATCATGTAAATGACAAAAGCGAAATGTAATTACATAGTAAACATGCCGGTAAGTAAACACAGAGGCATTTTGTAATTTATTAATTGTATGATTTGACTAACTTGTATTTGCTTTTCTTTTCAGATTATGCCAATTAAATGATGTCCCTGTGTGTACATATGTAAGGATATACACTATGCGGCAATTAACACCCAAGAAGGGATTTATGTTGCAGTAGTACCGGTTGCTGCACAGGCAGCAACAACAAAGAGTAGGGAAGAAAAAACCTTAAGGACTAATTAATGGGTGCGTCCATCAGGTTTGCATATTTTAATTGATTAGGAAGTCCGGAATTAAATGCTGTGAGTGAAAAATAAGCACGTTATTTGTATTGTTTTTGGTTCATTTGCTATGTCTCAGAATACCCTACAAAAAATGTTGTAAGGTACTTTGAGAAATAAGAAACAGCAATTAAACCCTAAAAATATTATTTTCGATTCCGGTTTAAAATAAATATGTAAATTTGTTTGCAATTTCAATGCTACGCATTATTAATACTCTGAACGAGTGGTGGGTTTATACCCGACTGCATGTGAGGTTTGTACCTACTTGCGAATTTGGTTTTTAATGAAAAATAATGGAATTTAATTAGAAAAAAATGCCTATGTATTGTAGTTGTCCAATTACACCAACTTGACGGGAAATTTTGTCAAGTTGTTGTATTTGTACCTTGTAATTGAAACATTAAACCCTTTTTTTATTTAGGTACATTTTGATGAAGAAAATAAAGATGGTAGATTTTTGAAATAAAAGTGGCGAATTGAATTTATTTTCCTGCAGCTTATAGACGTAAACGTGGTAAACTGTTTGTAGATTGGTCATCGGTGGATACCTCTCCAGTTGTTTCATTGGCTGGTGGAAGTAGAACCAGTTTGGCCAATGGCCTTGTAATTTGACCTTTTTCACTCGTGATGTGGACAACTCGTACAAGGTCGACTGGTCGCGGGTGGAGTTTGACCACTCATGGAGTCTCCACTCATTCGGAGCTACATTGTCGTTTTTCACGGCGACGAAATCCCCTATTTTGATGTTTGCTTTCGGGTGTTTCCATTTTACCCGCTTTTGCATTTCTAAGAGATATTCTCTTTTCCATCTTTTGCAAAAGGTTTGATGCAAAGCTTTTAATTTATGCCACCTATTGACTATGGAGGCAGGATTCTCATTGGAATCTATTTCTGGAGGAGCGAGAATATGCCCGCCTACCAGGAAATTACCAGGGGTTAAGGGTTCTAAGTCGGTGGATTCGTTCGACGCTGGACTTAATAGTCGCGAGTTGAGGCAAGCCTCTATTCGACAAGGTAGGGTTGTGAATTCCTCAAAGGTATATTTATCCCTACCTGCCACTTTTCGAAAGTGGCTTTTGCAACTTTTCACTCCTGCTTCCCACAGACCTCCCTTATGAGGAGAGGCAGTGGGGATGAAATGCCATTGCAGAAGTTGATGAGCATATTTAGACGATGCGTTTTCACGCGAATCAGCTATAAATGCCCTAAACTCAGATCTAAGTGATCATGAGGCTCCGACAAAGTTAGTCCCATTGTCGGAATAGATATTTTTCGGACATCCTCGCGTGGCGATAAATCTGGTAAATGCCGCGAGAAAGGATTGGGTGCTAAGGTCGGTTGTGGCTTCCAAATGTATGGCTTTCGTAGTAAAGCAGACAAACAGACAGACAAAACCTTTCGAACTTCGACACCCTCTACCTCTGTAACTTTTTATGTCGAATGGTCCTGCAAAATCTACCCCTGAATTAGTAAATGGTCGGCAAAATGTGGTGCGTTCCTTGGGAAGGTTACCCATAAGTTGGGTTTGTACACGTTTTTTATAGATTGCGCAGACCTTACAATTGTGAATGATGGATTTTATCATATTTTTAACCCTAGGAATCCAGTATTGGGTCCTAATAAGCCTAAACATTAGTTGATTTTCTCCATGTAGAGAGATTTCATGGATAAACTGAACTAAAAGGCGAGAAAATTTGCATGTGTAAGGTAAGATTATTGGATGGCGTTCATTGTATGGTATGTCTAGGGCCCCGCGAATGCGACCACCAGTCCTTATAATGCCATAATTGTCTAAGAAAGGGTCAAGAGGAAGCACTTCGCTTTTACAATCCACTAGATTCAGATTCATTGTATTCTGTATTTTTGTATTCTGTGGGATAAAACTGTTGTTGCGACATCTTAACTAAGCGTTGCGTAGCGATTTCGATTTCATTTGATGAAACCAGATACGGAGTTTTATTAAAATAATCTTTTGTCTTTGGATGAGTTCTTTCGAGAAATCTCAAGACATAACATATCACCCTTAAGGCTCTGGGTAGGTTCGAAAATCTATCCAGAATATCAAAATCCGTTTTGGTCGTTACTGCATGTGCTTGCACTCGTTTCTCCTCGATGGTTGTGTTGTATGTTATATCTTGTATAGGCCATTTTGAGAAGTCTCCTTGTAACCAAGAAGGTCCCTTCCACCACAAGGAATTGTTGACCAGTTCATGTGCTGGGAGGCCTCTGCTAGCCATATCGGCTGGATTTGATTCCGAATCCACATGACGCCAATTATCCTTTCCGACCTTCTCGACGATTTTCGTGATACGGTTTGCTACGAAAGTTGACCACGAACAAGGGGGCTTTCGTATCCAAGCCAGTACAATCGTGGAATCGTTCCATAAATAGGTTTTTGGGTTCCCTAAATTGAGATTTGCTGCTAATGTTTTCGTCATTTCGGCGAGTAGCACTGCTCCACATAATTCCAATCGGGGAAGGGAGATAGTTTTTACAGGAGCTACTTTAGTTTTCGCCAATAGCAAATTGATTTGAACTTGGTCGTTTGATTCGACGCGGAGGTATATTGCCGCTGCATACGCTTTCCACATTGTTGGTTGGAGAAAAGTGTGTCCAGCGCGGTATCCGAATGTTATCAATTTCGCGATAATTTTCCATAAAAATTTTCCAACGTTCGGTAGTAGTTGGTGATACTTCTTCATCCCACTTTGTGCCTTCAAGCCAAATGTTTTGCATAATGATTTTGGCTACGATGACTATTGGAGCAATCCATCCTAACGGGTCGAAAAGATTTGCAATTGCTGATAAAATGGTTCTTTTGGTCAAAATCTCATAATTTTCCATGCGCTTTGCGATGAAGTAAAATTCATCCTTATGTGCATTCCACCTGATTCCTAGTACCTTCACTGAACTAGCGTCTTCGAATTCTAGGAAATCTTATTTAAGGAGATGTTGTTGAGGGATATCCTTTAGTATTTGGTCGGAATTGGCTGTCCATTTTCTTAGTGAAAAGCCGGCTGATTGCAATGCTTGAGATATTTGATCTCTGGCAGTAATTGCTGATTGGATGCAGTGTCCACCAGCAATAATATCATCCACATACATGAATTCTCTTAGTATTGTGGATGCAATTGGAAAGGTGTCTTCGACGTCCTTTGCGAATTTTAAAAGTGTCCTTATTGCTAGATAAGGAGCACAGTTAACCCCGAATGTCACAGTCTTTAGTTCGTAAAGGCTGATGGGGCTTTCAGAGCTAGTACGGAATACTATGCGCTGGTATTTGGTTTGGTTAGGTTGACCATAATTTTTCGGTATATTTTCTCGATATTGCTGCTGAAGACATATTTGTAAAGTCTCCAGCGAAGTATAAGAATAGTTAGGTCAGCTTGTGGCGTAGGACCTGTATACAAAACGTCGTTCAGACATACTCCGTTTGCGGTCGGACTAGATGCGCTGAAAACAACGCGAACTTTCGTGGAGGTACTTTATTCCTTGATGGCGGCGTGATGGGGTAGAAAATAATGGTCAGAGGAGTCTGGTGGAACACAGCTGTTGATCCTTGACATATGTCCTAATTCCTCGTATTCGGTCACAACTCGATTGTACTCCGTTTGTAAAGTAGGATTTTTCGCGAGGCGTGTCTCGTTCCGGAAGAACTGAGAGCATGTTCTTTTAAGAGAAGGCCATAGGGATATATTGGAAGGAAATTCTCGTTTAAAAGGTAATGAGACTGTGTGTTTCCCGGTATTATCCCTAGTGGAAGTACTTCTGTGTAATTCCTCGCAGTATTGTTCGTCCGCATTAAAGCGTTTGTTTTTACGGATTTTTTAGAGTTCCCAAAAGGCGCATAATTGCTTATCCAATGATACGTCACTGTAATAGGAGACGATTTATTTTGGTTGCTCTTGAACATCCGTACGGCCTGTAAGTATCCAGCCGAAAACAGTTTCTTGTGCTAAGAGCGTATCAAGTACATTCTTCTGCAACCGGTTCAAGATGACTTGAGGGTAAATGTCCCCTCCAAGATCTAGATCGTTGACAAAGAATCTGGATCTGGTTCGTTGACAAAGAATCTTTTATCGGCCAACTCGAGATCAGGGAATGATTGTCTGGTCATCGCACTGATCTGGCATGTTGGATGATCCCCTGAAAGCTTTGGCAGGACAAGAACTTTTGTGGTCAAAGAAAATAATGGGTCAATTAGTGACCGCAACTCTATTGAACAATACTCTTTGACCTGTGCAGAGAATGAGTTAGTTATACCGGAAACTTGAGCGCGAATTTTTTTGGATGGTAGATTAATTCGACGTTTGAGACGTTCGGTAATAAATGAACATTCAGAACCAGAATCAATTAGGACTCTGGCTGAAAAATTGGTATTGTTATAATTTATGTTGACACGAGCGGTGCCTAACAGTACACCAGCGGTATTATGCGCATGGCAAGATTGCACATTGGAGGTTTGCTTGTCATTGGACTTTGAATTTTGCCTCTCTCGTGCTTGTCGCGATGTTGAAGGGGTATCATCTTCCTTACTTGTATGAACTGCTGCTTTTCGCTGAATTTTTTGTATATGTAGGAGCGTGTTGTGTCGAGAATGGCATATACTACAGTTATAAGAACTAGTACATTTCGACACAGTATGTCCAGAAAATAAACAATTCAGGCAGCTATTATTGGTTTTAATAAATTCAATTCTACGAGTAGGTGTAAGTTTGAGGGATTTAGCGCAGGTTCGCAGTTTGTGGTCATTCGTGTGACACATTTTGCAATTAAAATTCTTTATGCTTGTTTGGAAGCTGCCAACCTTTTTATTATGAGGTTCAGGGGTTTTGGTATTTTGGGGCTTAAAACTTTTCGATGTTTTATTACCTCTGTGACCAGACACGTTTTCTAACTCAAGAAATCTATCGGATAGGAATTTATCCATGTCCTCCCATTTTGCTATATCCGTTTTGTTCCCTAAAGACTGTTCCCAAATTGAAAGGCTGATTTCGGGCAATTTTTCTGCGCACAGATACACAAAAAGTGCATCCCATAAATCTATCTTATGTCCTTTTAATGCATTCATGCAATTATTTAATTTTAATTGTAAATCTTTAATAGATTTACCGCAATCCGTTTCAATAGGTTTTATTCCGAAGACAGTGTCGAGCTGAGCCTTAACCAAACTGCGCTTGTTTTCATACCTTTCAGTGAGGTTCTTCCACGCTATTTCAAATCCTTCATTTGTGACAGGTGCGTTGCGTTCGTTAGCCTCCCCCTTTGTTTTCTGACTGAGGTAATATAGTTTCTCAATCGGCTAATATCGTCGTTCGAGATGTAAATGACCGTAAACATATCTCGGAATGTTGGCCAAGACAAATAGTCACCCTTGAAGACTTCGGTATCACATGGAAGGAGGCGCAGGTGGTGTTTGCGATCAGTCTGTTTTTGGGCAGGCCGGTCAATTTTCTCTGTTTCTGCTTTATTAAGAGTCTCTGTCTGAGCCGATATAGCAGACATACATTTAAAATAACTAGCCATAGAAAGTTTATGCTTCTTTTTTATGGCTTTAATTTCTTCTTTGGACAAACCCGCGAAGATTAACGCGTCATAAGCGTTTTTGGTTTTTACCCACATACTTTTTAACTCTTCTTGTTGAAAGGAAAGAGTGTGTTTATCGAGATCAGTCACGTTACCGATATCTGATTCGAATTCGACAATTGCCTCAGCAAAAAGTATGTATGCATCCATTTTTACTTATGATATGTATACAGATAGAAATCCGGAAGATTTAATGTATACTTTTGAGGTAAAAACCTTTTGTTGCCCTCTCTGCTCAGCTAGTGCTATGTAATTAAGTACCGCAAGTAAGGTAGAAACCCTCAGTTGCGTTTTGATCGGTGGTAGAAACCAACCGACTCGTATACCTAGCTAAGTGCTACCGCAAGTAAGGTAGCAATCCTCAGTTGCGTTTTGATCGGTGGTAGAAACCCACCGACTCGTATACCTAGCTAAGTGCTACCGCAAGTAAAGTAGAAACCCTCAGTTGCGTATTGATCGGTGGTAGAAACCCACCGACTCGTATACCTAGCAAAGTGTTAACGCAATTAAGGTGAAAACCCTCAATTGCGTAATAATAGGTGTTAAAATTCCACCGATTCGTATAACCAGCTAAGCTACTGAAAAGAAAGCTAGAGAAAGGAGGGCAACAAAAGCAAACGCAGACTAAAATGCAATGCACTTTTTAAATTTTCACTATCTATTTCTTTTAGTGTAATTGTGCGCGGATGTATATAAAAAACGCCGATTCGCCACCCACACAGATGCAATGGTTATTTTTTACAACAAAAAACCTGGACTTCGTTGTGTTAATCCAGTATATGTTAAGCCGCAAAAATAAGGCAAAGTGTGAAAAATAATAAGCAACAAATAAGGAGTTAAAATTACTAGGGCATTTTTTGTTGGGTAGTGAACCCTAGTGAAGTGCTGTTGTTGTTGTTGAAAATTAACAAACAACGAAACTAAAAAGAGTGTATGGTTATGTGAAACCGAAAATAGTGCAGTTTAAGTTAAAATTAAAATTGTTTCTACTAAAAATTCTGCACTATGTTACCTTAAGCTGTGTCAGCAAAACCTTACCGCGGGTGGGATAATGCTGATAGACAAAAGGCCTTTTTACACTTAATTCACTTAAAAAAATTGTGCGTTGTAAATTATAACCACGTACCTTGATTGTTGTTGCGGCTATCTGTGCTTGGTGGTGGTTTTTGTTGAAATTTGTTTAAAATCTCGAAGGTGTTGTGTTGTGCCCAAAAAAATACGAAGGTTTTGTTTGTTGTGCCAAATTTAATAATGATAATTTGCCTTTTCTTTGTGGACTGTATGGATCAAGTTCTGGTCGCTTGTAAAAAATCTCACGGTGAGTAGGACCAAATGTATAATCTCGCACGGTGCGTGGAAGCACGGAGAATATATATATTTAAAGAAAAGAAATAAAAAGGCAAATGGTTGTATTAGTACAGCTAGGGCCAAAACATATACAATCACATATTGCGGTTCTGCTGGACAATGAGAGACTGAAGAGAACAAGTCGCTCACGCGTCTAAAAAATCAATGTTGCCAACGTATTGAAATCGAAAAAATTCATGGTTTAATTGTGGAAGGAAAAATGGACTTTTAAATATTAGTAGTAATGGTGAAATTGTATTGATTAATAGCCACTTACCCATTTTAAGTACTTTAATTAATTGACATTTACCTAATATTTTAATTTTGAAAAGGGATTGTTATATGTTGCAATTTGACGTATAGCTAAACTGTTTGTAGAACGGGTCCAACAGTTGCGATTTGGAATGCGCCCATTGTAAAAAGTCTTGGAAATGGCGGGTGTAAAAAAGTGAAAGTGAAGTTATTGGTGAAAAAGTATGTATTCCTTATTACCCGAACTTACTCTATGTATGAAAAGCCAAATAGATGTTACCGAAAATTTTTTTTTGTTATTTTTAGCTTTGAGAATCAACAAAAAAACAACAACAAGTTAATAATAAAGAAATAAATATTTACCGAAGTTTAAAGACAGTTTCAAATATAAAAACTAAAAAAATTCACTTTTAGAGATTAAAAAAAATTTAATGTGAATTTTTCCTCAATATTTTTTTGTTTACTTTAAGGAACCAAATTCGTAAAATTAATTTTTTGCAATTAAGGAAAATAAAAAATTAATTCTTATTTAAATATTTTTTAATTCATTGCAAGTTCTTCAATATTTATATCATTTTCGTATCTATTAATCCTTAAGATATCTTCTAAGTGGTTATCCATTAAATTATGTTTATATTTAGACTTAACTATTTTTAAAAAAGAAAAAAGGACTTCGCAATTATACGTGGCACCAAACATTGAATATAGTTTTAGTATTTCAGACCTTATTTTTGAATAAGACACATCGCTTACTTTTTCCCAAAACTTTAGTCCTGTGCCAAAAGGCAGTGATGGATCGGCTTGCATAATTTTCAGCTCTTGTTGAATTTCTTGACTGTAATTTTCAATATTGCATGTTAATGGATCTATTGCATTTTTGATAATATGGAAATCAATAAATTTTTCAGAAAATTTTTTAAACAAGGTATCAATAATTTCTACAAACTCTGTTAATTTATTTTGAATTGGAAGTTCCGCAAATACTTTTGATGTCCTTGGTAAAAATGTAAAACTTTTGTTAAGAATTTCATTTTTTAACAGTCTGAGCTTATGACCCAATTGATTTGTTGCAGAAACCAGATCAAAAATATGTTTGTTTTTACCTTGTAAAATGAGATTAAATTCATTCAACATGAGTGATATATCACTAAGAAAAGCTAAGTCATATATGAATTCGTAGTTTTTCAAGTGTGAAATCATTTCTGCGCAGTTTCCTGCTAGGCTTTGTTGCAAAAATTGAATAACTTCTTCCCGTAAATCAAAAAGTCGTTGCAAACTTCGCCCGCGACTTAGCCAGCGAACGTTAGTAAACAAAAGCAGATTTCCGTAATCTGCTTCAACCTCTGCTGAAAATTCTTTAAATTTTCTGTTCGTCAATGCGTTGTGTCCTCCCTTTATTCTATTAATTACTTTTATTGCAAAGTCCATTGCATTCATCATATTAAGATGCTTCGAAAATAAAGCGTGTTGATGTATTACGCAATGGAACGCAGGAACATTAACATTATTTTTTCGTAAAAACCCAACAAACCCTTTATCCCTCCCGGTCATAACCTTAGCACCGTCAGTGCATACTGCACTCAATTTATTTTTATCCACGTTATTGAATACTTGGGTATTTACTGCTTCCCATAAGGTTTTACAATTCACGTGGCTGTGCATTGAAACGAGACATAGAAAATCCTCATGAATTTCAAAATTTTTATTTACTGTCTTCACATAAATTGCAAGTTGGCTTTTACTTGAAATGTCGGTAGTTTCGTCCAGACATATAGAAAAATTATGCTATCCTGCAATTTCTTCATAACACTGGAATGAATATACCTACTTACTTTTTCCGTTCTGCGAATCATACTTTGTTTCGAAAGTGAAATCTTATCAAATAATTTTCCAAACTCTTCTCCTTCTTTGCCAAATAATTGAAAAATATCCTTACAGAGGTCTTTAAAAAATATTCCGTCTGAATATGGGCGGCATTTTTTTGCTAAAGTTATAGCGACCATATAAGATGCTGCCTTAATTTCCTTACTCCTGTTCCCTTCATTATTGGGACCAATTAGGTTCAACTTGCTCTTGAGCCTTAGAACAAAATTTTCCCTCTCCTTACTACTGAGCTCATAAAATTCATTAGCATGGCATGTATGATAATGGCGTTTGACAAAAAATTTTGTTGCACGCGCAATTTCTTTATGGCACACCATGAATTTTGCTCCTCTCTTTCTATTATCAACAACTAAAAAATCTCCTCCTCCCAGTTCATATTAAACATTTTTAATGCGACTTACCACGACTTGTCTGCTCGAAAGTTGCGTATTGAATGAGGAGAAAAACCCTTCCGCGATCACAGCGAGACAGTAAGTATTGGCAACACTGCTTCATACTGATTGGTAATATGTGTGTGAAAGCAGCACAGTTATCGTACTATACGTGTGAAAGCAGAAGAGAAAAATTTGGCGTGTTAGTGTTGCATATATGTGAACATACATGAATGTGTATGCATGTGGGTGTGCAGTACATGAAAGTATGTATGAATGCATTTGCACTAAATAAATTAGGTATTAGAGTGCCCGTGTTTGCAGTATAAAAATATTTAGGTCCTGACCTAAACACTTATCAAAATACATACCTGAACTATCTTTATATTTATTTTTAAAATAATAACGTATCCTCACCCTGTAAGGAATTGTATATACTCACCTTTATATGGTTGAACATTTACCATTTACGTATAACCAAACACCGCTAGATATTGGAATGCAAAACACTTACATATGTACATATATATTAATGCTAATATTGAAATGAATTATATGGAAAGAAGTTAGTTAAGCATAGACTATTAACGACACAAGTTCCGCTATAATCGCCACCGCGTCCGCATCTCATGGCTCAGTTCGGAAAAGTTTATTATTATTTATTTGTATTATAAAGTGAAAGTTTAATAAAAGTTCAAATTGTTGAAGAGCATATGAAGTGCCAAAATATTGAATATTTAAAAGTGTTGTGCTTGAATTTGGATAGTTATCGCTAGTGCGTCGGCACTCTATTCCCCATCTCCCAATTTGCGCGTCGGCACATTTAAATCCAATCTCCCCATAGTTGAGAAATAAACATGGTCCTTTGCGGCTAAAAAAGAACCGCGGCCTAAAATAAAAAATTGTATATATACATACATACACAGGCACTGGGTACAGTGAGAAATAATTACAAATAAAACTGATTTAATACAAAATAATTCGTGAAACGACGAGGGCGGTAAATTAATTCAAATATAAAACAAAACTAAGTGCTTAAAACAAAAAGAATTGTGAAATACGTCACATTAGGGTGGCTGAAAAAGTGCATAAAGTTGAAGCAGAGAAGAAAAGAAAATTTGGAAAACAAAGGCGAGGTTGTGTATGTTGGTGGAAACATAAATCTGAAAAAAGAAAAATTATTTACCTTAGGAAAAATCTCTGCAAAAGAAAAATAAATATACGTGTAAATATAGGTTGGAAAAAAATTAGAGCTAAATACTTACCTTACAAAAAATAAGAGGATACATTTAAGTGAAGAAAAATACATACCCTTCCTGTGAAAAACAAACAAACAAAAAAAGTAAACAACAATAAATAATCCAAATTGTACTGGTAAATGAAAATGAACGTTAGAAGTAACAGGAAGCAAACTTTTAGTGAAACCGAAAAAAATTTACGTTTCGAAACAAAAAAAGGAATTTTACTTAAATGAGTATCTGAAAAAGTTCAATAGTGAACTTGTACCACTTCCGAAAATATCCTCACAATCACTTACATACTAGCTTACGTAAAGGCATTAAAAATATACATAACTCTCATAACTACTGATACATATACGACAGAAGAACTATTAATTTCAACAACAAAAAAAAAAAAAAAAAAACAACAACAAGAAAGGCACTCTGAAGGTACAGTCTACAAAACTCACAAAAAATTAGAGGGTAAGAAGCAGATCTCATATACCTATCGATTCATATACTTATAATTTAGATCTCAAATTCTTGGTCGTGCCAATAAATTTCTCTCGAAACATATCTACCCTCTCAACCGGATGCCGTAAATGCACTCAGCCGCTCTAAAAATATATATATGCATATAGGCATATATATTAAGCTGGGTCGATTTATTAACCTATATCGCGCCATCGATTTTTCGATAGGTTTTGGGCTCAGGAAAAAAAGTTCTACTAAGCATACCCAAAAAACTAATTTCCGAGCCTGCAAAATTTGAGTTTTTTAACTTTTTTCTTTGATTTTTAAGGTTTTTTCATGACCTACTTAAAAAATTTTCATTTGATTCTAAAATTTTCATGTATACCCTGTCCGACTCAAAATTGTCCGCTAAAAACTTTGACGATAACACTTTTTGAAAAAAAAAACTATTTTTTGGGTTTTGAGGAGTGTTTTGGTGAAAAAATTTATTTTTTCGCTATTTTTTTTTTTAAGGGTTTTCTGCAGAAACGTGCAAAAGTGTTGCCGATGAAAACGAATTTGTCTCATAGTTCCTATGCCACTTAAAATTATACGATAAAAACGTTGGCATTAACAGTTTTTAAAAAACAATTTTTTTTTTGCTTTTTGGGACTTGTTTTGGTCGAAATCGAATTTTTTTCATTTTCAAGGCTTCAAATCATTTTTTATGTATATGTTTCCGTTAGACCCATCAATAAGCATACCAAAATGATCAGGGGACGAGCTAAGTTGATTTAACCATGTCCGTCTGTCCGTCCGTCCGTCCGTCCGTCTGTCCGTTTGTTTGAACGCAAACTAGTCCCTCAATTTTTGAGATATCTTGATGAAATTTGGTAAGCAGGCATATTTTGATGGGAGATTTGACGTTTGTCGGAATCGACCGGATCGGACCACTATAGCTTATACCTCCCATACAATCGATTGTTCAATAAGAGGGTTTTCGCCATTTCTGCCCGATTTCTGCCTCATTTTATCAGCTAGCAACATCAAATTTTACCACCAGCTTACGTATTTGGAACCATCTATGTTATCTGAAAAAACCGTTAAGATCGGACAAATTTTTTTTTTAAAACTGCACTTAAAATTTTAGCGCATGAATTCATTTGGGACTAAAAATCGATTTCGACAAAAATATGTCCGATCTTGACGATTTTTTCAGACAACCATCTATGCCCAATACGTAAGCTTGTGGTAAAATTTGATGTTGCTAGCTGTTAAAATGAGGCAGAAATGGCGAAAACCCTCTTATTGAACAATCGATTGTATGGGAGGTATATGCTATAGCGGTCCGATTCGGTTGTTTAGGAAGGATGCCTAACTTTTCCGCATCTGATTGCGACCCCCCCAATGCAACTCTGCAAATCGATACTCGATACTCGAATTAATTTATAACCACCCACACCATCACCCTCATGCATGTGCATGCATGTACATGCACGTGTATGTGTGCTTTTTGTCAGCACTCATGCATATGCATGTCGGGGTTGATGTGTGGGTGCCTTTCCCCTCCAAAACGGAGGATTTTGCGGGTCAACGGTTGTAGCTTGCTATACAACCGGCCTCTTTGATTTCAACAGCCAACCAGCTAACATCTGCCGCCAGCGATCTCCACTGTGTTCCAGCATATTCAGGTAATATTGTAACAAGTTTATTTTAACTCTACCCAATAAAGTGCATTTTTATAACGAGGAAACTCCTCCCGTGTTCTTCTTTATTTCCTTTTGAGTGCATCATCCATTGAGCGAGATCGACCCTTGTGCGCCTACCCACTGCCGGCTTACGACGCACTCAGGCCGAACATTTGGTCCTTCTCACCAGGAATTAGAACAGAGCGCCTATATACAGTCCACATCCACACAAAATCTTCTATATACACGTTGATGGTAAAATTCTTTTGGTGACATTAAAATCATAGCTAATCGCACGCACTTAAAAATTCCTCATAAAAAATTTATCCGGGAAAAAAGTATTATTTTCACATCAGCGTCAATCACTGAGCAATCGACAGCGAGCGGAAGCCACTGCAAGACATCAAGCCATCTTACCACATAAGCACCACTATACAAATCGCCATAAAAAGCCAGAGTAAGTGCAATATTTCTTGCCACATTTTTTTTGGTTGGTTAAAAACAATAAATAAAAAGTGCGAAAAATCATTTAAAGTGTCATACGTGATTGTAGTTAATCGCGAAAAGTGTGAAAAAACTGTGTAGTGCCAAAAAAGAAAATAAGTGCAAACGCGTTGCATTAACGTCGGTTAAGATTCCTTGTGACTATCTGGTCTGTCCCCCCACCAGCGGTAAGGCTCTCCAGACACAGCACAGGGAAGAGGTGCACATAACCTCACTTTCACAAAAATTTCACGCCATTTGACTGCGGCAAAATTTAATTTCTTTTGCGTCACTATTATTTTCACTAATTTCCTTAATTAATCTTGCTACACAGTTTTGTTCTTTGTTGCACAACATTTATTTCACGGTTTCACACTTTTCGTCGAGTTCATATCAACGCGCGCACTTAATAAAATTGACGATTGAAGTGGCGAGTGGCCCCCTTTATTTACACAAAACACATTGGTGTTGCTTCCCCCTGCTCCCTGTTTTACGGCACAAATAATCTGCAAAGTCAGACAAAAATAAACAAATTAAAAGTAATAATCAATTCTGTGTAATTTTAATAGTTGTTGGTTGGGTGATTCGCTCAGGTTTTCAAGTTTTATATCCCTTGATTAATTCACTTTCCACTTTAATCCATGAACATGGAATCATATATTAGATTGGCCGATCGAATAATCGAATTCGAGGCCGATTTTAATGACATAAATGCGGCTCTGCACACTATACACACTCTTGCAATACAGCAAAAAGAGTTGCAAGCTAAGTGGGAAAAAGCCGAGACCGCCCTCGAGGAATTGCTTGACTCTGACACGCTCGATGCTAAGAAAATTGCAGCGGTCAAGATCAAGCATAAAGCGGCATATGCCGTATTCCTGAGATGCATGTCGAACATGGCTGAAATTCAAACTAAATTGAAGGAGGAAAAAGATAGGGCAGTCAAACCTGAGGGAGAACGCGCTCGCGAACATAGTATCCGCCTGCCAGCTTGTGATACTGAGGTGTTCAAGGGCGACTACCTATCTTGGCCAACGTTTCGTGACCTGTTCACAGCAATATACAAAAACAACAGTCGCCTAAGCCCGGTAGAAAAGTTGTTCCACCTCAATCAGAAAACTCAAGGTGAGGCAAAGGACATCGTCAAGAAATGTCCCTTGACAAATGAAGGCTTCGAAACAGCCTGGAAAAACCTATGTGAGAGATACGAGAACAAACGGATTCTCGTGAACTCACAACTACAAATTTTGTTTAATCTAAAAAAGATAGATAGCGAGTGCGGCAGCTCTATCAAAACCTTACAGCGCGACATAAATAATTGCTTGTCATCTCTAAAAACACATCAGATCGATGTTTCAAATTGGGATGCGATTATTACCTATTTATGTTCGACAAAATTACCTGAAAATACGTTGGCTCTATGGGAGCAGAGCATTGACCACAAGACGGACATATCCAAGTGGGAGGATATGGACAAATTCTTGTCAAATCGTTTCCAGACACTTGAAACCGTGTCTGGTTTTACAGGGAATGCCACTTCTAAAGTGTAAAAATCAAACACGTCGCGCCAGTCGACGGAAAACCCTACAAAAAGACTTGGTGCTTTTCAAACCAAAGTAACCAAGCAAACAACAAAATCAATGTGTAAAATGTGCAAATCTACGGAGCACAGATTACGCAACTGTTCACGTTTTTGCGATTTAAACCCAGTAGAAAGGATTAAATTCGTCAAATCCACAAATGGCTGCCTGAATTGTTTATCCCCAGGACACACAGTGACGAGGTGCACCAGTTCATACAACTGTTCCAAATGCCACTCTCGTCACCACACGCTCCTGCATGCGGACACACTTCAGCAACCGGCGGTACGAAATCCCTTCAAAGATGCGGATAATGCCCCATCAACTTCGGCACAGGCAAGGAAAAGACAGGAATCGGGACAACCACCTTCCTCTGCGAATCAGAATGTCAAATCCTGCCATGCCAATTCCAGCACAGGCGTGCTATTAGGAACTGCTCGCGTACACATTCACCATAATGGTACCGACTTCTCCGCGCGGGCATTAATTGATTCTGGGTCTGAATGTTCCTTTATAACTGAAAGACTGAAACGCAGAATCAATTTGCCAGCGAGGAAAATGCATGCCCATGTTTCAGGCATCACAAATGCGGTGTCAGCTCAGGTGAAAGAAGCATCCAACATCGAACTACGTTCACCAGTGGATCCCTGCTTCAGCCTGACTACACCCGTACTAGTTCTAACGAAACTCACTGGGAATCTTCCATCCTGCCATATCAACGCAATGACTATGCAGGCATTCCCAGACTTGATTTTGGCAGACAAGAGGTTCTACGTCAACGAAGACGTAGACCTCATACTGGGCGGAGACATATATCCCCACATTATAATGAGCGGTATAAAGAAGAATGTGCTAAACATACTCTTAGCCCAAGAGACAGTGTTCGGTTGGATACTAACCGGTCGTATCGAATCACCGAATCCAACGAAGAGCATTATGTCTTTTTACAACGAGGTTGCGTTAGACAATCAACTCAAAGCTTTCTGGGAGGTAGAAAATGTACCCAAAAATAAAATATTGAATGAGGATGAAAGGTACTGTGAACAACTATTTAAAGAAACAACGCAGCGAAGTGAGAATGGAAGGTACACCGTGTCACTACCATTCCGGCAGGATTACCCTAACAATATTAACTTAGGACCATCCCTGAAGCGTGCATGCTCTCAATTCTTCCGGAATGAGGGGCGGCTAATAAAAAACCCAGATTTAGGAAAAGAATATGTTCGAGTGTTGTCAGAATATGAAACGCTCGGACATATGAGAAAAATTGAAAAGAATATTCCATCCGACGATTCGGATAATTATTTCCTGCCCCACCACGCCGTTGTAAAAGCAGAAAGTACAACCACCAAGGTACACGTAGTATTTAACGCCTCGAGCCCTACGGCCAACGGCAATAGCTTAAACGATATTCTCCTCCCAGGCCCAATTCTACAAGCCGATCTACCCATACTTATCTTACGATGGAGACTATACCGCTTCGTATTCAATAGCGACATCGAAAAGATGTATCGACAAATTTGGGTGAACGAAAATCACACCAAATTTCAACGTATTGTGCATCGCACTTCCCCGAATGACCCTATTAGTCTTTACGAATTAAAGACGGTTACCTTCGGAGTGAATTGCGCTCCACATCTCGCGATAAGAACGCTCCTACAACTAGCAGACGACGTCTCAAACTCGCACCCTACAGCGGCTAGCATACTGCGAGAATACATGTATGTAGATGATGTGTTAGCGGGTGGACATACGATCACATCGACTATTAAAGCCAGAGATGAAATTCGTCAAGTCCTACAATCAGCGGGCTTTCCACTTCGCAAATGGACCTCCAACTCAGAGGACATTCTAAGGGACATCCCCAAAGCAGACCTGCTCAATGAAAACTTCCTGGCATTCGAAGATACCAGTTCAGTGAAAGCATTAGGTATTCGATGGAATGCCCACTCCGATTTATTTTATTTTAAAGCAGGGACGCTGGACAACCCGGAAAACATTACGAAGAGAGCAGTCCTATCCGCTATAGCCAAACTTTTCGATCCTTTAGGCTGGCTTGCGCCAATGGTTATTGTGGCAAAAATACTCATGCAGAGTATTTGGCTAGAAGGCACCGCTTGGGACGAACCAGTATCGACCAGTACGTTGGAACAATGGAGAACTTTCACCGACCAATACCATGAGATCGATAGAATCAGGATACCTAGATGGGTCAACTTCTCTCCAGGAACCGACATCGAGATTCATGGATTTTGTGACGCATCCGAAAAGGCTTATGCAGCAGCCGTTTACATTCGTGTCAAAACGGATTTTGATGTCGGCACAAACCTGCTGCTATCTAAAACGCGAGTAGCCCCAGTGAAAACTCTCTCTCTCCCACGTTTGGAACTTTGCGGAGCTGTGCTGTTAGCGGAAATCACCGAATCACTTTTCAGGAACCTCAAATTGGGACCAGTGAAAGTCCACCTTTGGACGGATTCAACTATCGTCCTCGCATGGATAAGGAAACCGCCCTGTTCCTGGTCCACTTTCGTCGCACATCGGATCACCAAGATCATGTTGTTGTTGTTGTTGTAGCAGTGCTTCGCCCCACCTAACAGACGCGACCGATCACAAACTGTCATCAATATCCTCTAACGGGAGTCCAAGGAAACTTGCTGTTTCAACAGGGGTGGACCATAGGGAAAGGGGTGTTAGAGGCGTTGGTTCCACATTACAATTAAAGAGATGGTTGGTGTCATGTGGGGACACATTGCAAGCGGGGCATACATTTTGTATGTCGGGGTTGATTCTGGATAGGTAAGAGTTTAACCTGTTACAGCATCCAGAACGAAGTTGAGCCAGAGTGACACGCGTTTCCCTGGGGAGTATGCGTTCCTCTTCCGCAAGTTTTGGATACTTTACTTTGAGTACTGGGTTCACCGGGCAATTCCCGGCATAAAGGTCCGACGCCTGTTTGTGGAGTTCACCAAGGACCTGCTTATGTTTTTTCGCTTCATACGGCTGTGTTCTCAGATGCCGTATTTCCTCAAAATGCTTACGGAGATGACTCCTTAAGCCCCTAGGCGGTGCTGGCTCGTCAATCAGATGTCTGTTGGGATGCCCAGGTTTCTGGGTATTCAACAGGAACTGTTTGGTCAGCATCTCGTTTCTTTCCCTGATGGGGAGTATTCTCGCCTCATTATGTAGATGGTGTTCTGGGGACATAAGAAGACAGCCCGTGGCAATTCTGAGAGCAGTATTTTGGCAGGCCTGTAGCTTCTTCCAGTGGGTAATTTTTAGGCTTGGCGACCATATGGGTGACGCGTAGCACGTAATCGGCTGGCTAATTGCTTTGTATGTAGTCATGAGCGTTTCTTTATCTTTTCCCCAGGTACTGCCAGCAAGGGATTTGAGGATTTTGTTACGGCTCTGAATTCTCGGAACAATTGCGGCTAAGTGCTCACCAAAATGTAGATCCTGATCAAACGTCACACCCAAGATTTTGGGGTGTAGGACAGTCGGTAGCGTAGAGCCATCGACGTGGATGTTCAAAATGGTCGACATTTGGGACGTCCATGTTGTAAATAAGGTCGCGGAAGATTTAGTCGGTGATAATGCCAGGTTTCGCGAGGCGAAAAAACTGGAGAGATCAGGGAGGCAGCCGTTTATTTTATTGCATAGCTCATCGATCTGTGGGCCTGGGCCTGTGGCCATTACTGTGCAGTCATCGGCGTAGGAAACGATTGTGACTCCTTCCGGTGGTGAAGGTAACTTAGATATGTAGAAATTAAACAAAAGTGGGGATAGGACACCACCCTGTGGCACCCCTTGTTTAATTCTCCTTGGCTTTGATGTTTCGTTTAATAGCACCGATGCCTGCCGACCACCCAGATAATTTGCGGTCCACCTTTTAAGACATGGGGGAAGGGTAGACCCTTCCAGGTCTTGCAGTAACGAGCCATGGTTGACCGTATCAAAAGCTTTTGATAGGTCTAGCGCTACGAGTACTGTTCTATGGTGGGGGTTTTGATTTAAACCGCAATTTATCTGGGTGCTGATGGCATTTAGCGCGGAGGTAGTGCTATGGAGTTTTCTGAAGCCATGCTGATGGGAGGCTAGTTGCAAATTTGCTTGGAAATAAGGGAGCAAAATGGCTTCGAGCGTCTTTGCTACTGGCGATAGGAGAGATATCGGACGATACGACTCTCCTATGTTAGCTGGTTTACCAGGCTTTAGTAGCGGGACCACCTTGGCCATTCTCCATTTCTCGGGTATGACAAAGGTGGAAAGAGACAGGTTGAAGACCTGCGCTAAATATTTGAAACCCTCTTTCCCTAGGCTTTTAAGCATCGGCATGGCTATGCCGTCTGGGCCCACTGCTTTGGATGGTTTAGCGCGACCAATGGCGTCCTCAACCTCTTTAGCGGTGATGGTGATTGGTGACGCGCTGAATTTGTGTTTATGTGCGTGTCTGTTGGCCCTCCGTCTAACTTTGTCGACCGTAGAATGCATTATATATTGTCGGCAGAAAGCGCTCGCGCATTTTTTCGCATCCGACAGCACTTTGTCGCCAAAGGCGATGGAAACTTTGTCTTTGTGCTTAGTCGGATTCGATAGGGACTTTACGGTGGACCAAAGTTTACCCACACCGGTAGAGAGGTTACAACCTCTTAGGTGCTCCTCCCATTTCGCCCGCTTGTGTTCATCCACAAGCAATCTGATGCGTTGGTTTATATCCCTTATTTGGGGGTCGCCTGGATCAAGCTGCCTTATAAGGTCACGTTCTCTCGCTAAGTTTGCGGCCTCCGCCGGGAAGTGGGGCCGGATTTCGGGAATTCTCCCGGCGGGAATGAAACGTGCCGAGGCGGATTCAATGACCTTGCGGAAGGCACGCTCCCCTTGGCGGGCATCAGTCGGGATAGGGAGGGCAGCAAAGAGGTTGTCTGTAAAGGATTTATATTCTTCCCACTTTCCTTTTTTTAAGTTTATGAAAGTGCGTTTTTCGGTGACGATGAAGTCGGCGGTACGCTCAAGCGAAACAAGTATAGGCAGGTGGTCGGATGCCAATGATACCATCGGCTGCCAGTTGACGCAGTTTACGAGTTCTGCGCTCACGATTGAGATATCTGGCGAACTGTGACAGCTTCCTACCATACGTGTGGGGGCGTCTCCGTTTATTGTGCAGAACGTCGTTTCTTCTATTTGATCCGCCAACATCTCGCCCCTACTGTCCGCCCGCAAATTTGAATGCCATAGATCATGATGGGCATTGAAGTCGCCTAAAATAATGCGATTGTTTCCAGTGAGTAAGGCTCTGATATTAGGGCGGTATCCACCGGGGCAACAGGTGGCAGGGGGGATGTAGATGTTGATGATTTCTAGGTTTGCATCGCCTGACCGGACAGATAGGCCTTGACGTTCTAAGACGTTGTCCCTGCGGTCGATGCCAGGATCAAATATGTGATACTGCACAGAGTGGTGTATTATAAACGCGAGGCCGCCTCCATTTCCGCTCTCGCGATCTTTTCTGTGGACACTATACCCAGAGCAGGTCTGCAATGCAGATCGTGGTGTGAGTTTAGTCTCTTGAATCGCAGCAATGCGGATGTTGTGCCGCTTCATGAAATTGACTATCTCCGTAATCTTCCCAGTTAGTCCATTACAGTTTAACTGCAGAATTCTGAAGTGCATGAGGGGAGACGTCGCCACTCTGGGGGTAAGTGACGGGTGACTACGCCTGGGTTGAGGAAGGCCAGGACGCAATTGCTGTTGTGGCCCTGGGACTGGGCGTCATTGGGCAAGCATTGGGGTACCCGGATGATTTGGGTTTGCGACCTGGCAACATGGCGCGATGAAACCCGTCGAGGGGTTGCCGTCGCGGAGACCAGAACATCTAGGAAAGTGGCACCACCCAAGGCAGGAGCTGCATTGGGCGGATGTCGCAAACATATATATTCTGTGCTGGCAAACGGTGCAAACGGAGGTAGGGACTAAGAGTCTGGTTCCCTGACCTACACGATTGCTGCCGGAAAAGAGGGGGGGAGAAGACGGGGGCAGGGGCTGTTGCTCAGCATTGCTTCCGACTCTACTACGAAGATTGTACTTATGAGTGGTAGCAGCTGTTTGAGTTGTTGGCGCCGTAAGGCGCGAGCAGCAGCGGGTACTTGTTGTGGCTTGCTGAGCAGCGGGGCTGCTGGAAGGTAATGGGGGGGGGGGGGGGGGGGGGCGCTTAGACGTAGACTACGAGGCGCCCTTGGGCGTGAACAGCAAGGAGCCACAAAAGATTTATAAAAGTTACGTGGACGTCGGGTTTTGGGATCAAGCCCAGAACAACCTGTCCGATGCAACCATCCCTTACACGAGACACACTGAACAGAGTATGACCGTCCTAAAAAGATTATTTTCCGGCAGATGCAGCAAAACCATTTCTCAGGACCGGGGTCAGGAGACGGACCCGGATTGGATTCGATACCTTCCCGGAGCAAGAGAATATGGAGCAGTCCTGCTGCAAGGAGCTGCTGGGAGGATGACAATTTGTGGGAGGGACGAAACAAATTAAATGGGGTTACACTGAAATGACAGTCCTTGGTCGGGAAAAATCCCGAGTCGCTCCGGTACATAGAACCGACTGCCTTGGGAAGCACCAAGATCATCGACATGGTCGGTAGCAGGGACTGGCTTCACGTGAACTCGGAGTCAAACCCAGCCGATTTAGGCAGCAGAGGACTACCTGCCTCTGACTTGGTCGACAATTCGTTGTGGTGGCAGGGACCTTCTTGGCTGCAAGAAGACAATTCCCACTGGCCAGCACAAGACACCGTATACAACACGTCAGTTGAGGAAAAGCGGATAAAGGTTCATGCAGCGTCAGTGAACAACAACCCTAACATCCTTGATAGGTTCTCCGACCTTTCAAGGGCGCTGCGGGTTATATCTTACATTTTTCGATTTGCCCGCAGAACACATCCCCAAACTAGAGTTTCCTTCAATAGGCAGTCTCATACAATCGCACCTGATGAAATCGAAACTACGTCACAACGATTGATCGCTATATGCCAAAGGAAATATTATCAAACAGAGTATGCCAACTTGAAGTCAGGGAAACCAATTCATGCGAAGAGTGAAATTTTACCCTTAAACCCATTTATCGATTCTGATGGTATAATCAGAACTGGTGGTACGATTGACGCATCCAAAGATATGCCCTACAACGAACGACACCCAATTATCCTGCCGTACACTTGTAGGCTATCCAGACTCCTAGTTGAGTTTATACATAAGATCTCCCTCCATGGAGAAAACCAGCTGATGCTGCGCTTTATTCGCACTCAGTACTGGATACCGCGTGTTAAAACCATGATTAGGTCTGTCATCCACAAATGTAAAGTGTGTACTATTTACAAGAAGCGGGCACAAATTCAACTCATGGGCATCCTTCCCAAGGAGCGCACCACTTTTGCCAGGGCCTTCACAAATACAGGGGTAGATTTCGCCGGACCTTTTGGCATAAAGTCCTACCGAGGGAGAGGGTGTCGGACCTCAAAGGGATATGTATGTTTGTTCGTCTGTTTTTCAACGAAAGCTATTCATCTTGAAGCGACAAACGACCTTAGTACCGGGTCCTTCTTGGCTGCCTTTTCCAGATTTGTATCCAGACGAGGATGCCCAAAAAACGTCTACTCCGACAACGGTACAAACTTTGTCGGAGCTTCACGATCCTTACGATCGGAGTTCAAGGCATTTCTTCGGGAAGCGAGGGACGATACCATGAATAAGTATAGCCACCAAACTCTCGCATGGCATTTCATACCCCCAGGTGCTCCTCACATGGGAGGCTTGTGGGAGGCAGGGGTAAAGAGTTTTAAAACCCATTATAAAAAAATCGCGTCCAACCATAAATATACCTTCGAGGAGTTTACGACCCTGTTATGCCGAATAGAGGCATGTCTTAACTCTAGACCACTGAGTCCCTCATCAAACGAACCTTCCGACCTGGAGCCGCTTACTCCAGGCCATTTTCTCGTGGGTGGGCACCTGTTAGCTCCACCCGAACTCGACTGTGACGAGAATCCTGCCTCAATAGTCAACAGATGGCAAAAAATGAAGGCCTTGCATCATACTTTCTGCCGAAGATGGAAATCGGAATATCTCACCGAGATCCAGAAACGATATAAGTGGAAACATCCACAATCCAATTTAAAATCCGGAGACCTGGTCGTTATCAAGGAGGATAACCTCCAACCTAACGAGTGGAGAATGGGGAGGATCGTCAACATAACCCAGGCTCTGATAACCGTGTGCGTGCTGTTGACGTTCAGACAACCAAGGGACAAATAACTAGACCAATTTCGAAATTGGTACTCCTTCCGTCCCACGACCAGGAGGAGGAAATGTAAGGGGCAAAATTCCGCCTCACAAAACCTCAGAAAACCACAACACTATTTCCCCCGACTACCTACAATTAGAGGCCCACGGTTAGTGATAGCATCGAAAGCATATTAAGGAACCCACGTCTTCGTGTCTCTCTATCCCTAAGCTTGTGTTTCTCCCGAGCCATATATTATCATCAACCCCCCGGTCTCGTGAGGGTGCGAGTCTACCGGAGGGGAAACCTAAGGCGTACTACGCGATGGCAATGGGGAAAGGGAGCGCGGGACATAAAGACGCGTTCAACCACGCGCCGTGATGCCCCGCTATCCCTAAGCTTGCGTCGCTCCCGAGGCCCTAATTATAATCAACCACCCCGGTCTCGTGAGGGTGCGAGTCTACCGGAGGGCGATACTACATCTTATTTTTCTTTTTTTTCTCACCCCCGGTCTCGTACCGAGTCTGCCGGAGGGGGAATCCTACACCTAGCTACTTGTGGGCAATGGGGAAAGGGAGCTAGAGACACGAGGACGCATGGGAGCTTACCAAAAGCTCGCAAAACAAAAAGCAAAACTGAGGCTTCATAATAATACTAACCGGGGGCCCCTGGCAAAAAACCACCCCAAATTCACTCGCTCACCCAGAGCGAGGACACCAAAAACACCCAATTTCACCCGCTCCCCCGAGCGAGGACACCAGAAACCATCCCATTCACTCGTTATCCCATAACGAGGATATCATAAGAGCCTACCGCAGAAGGGCAAACCGATCTGCCACAGAACCTAAAGGTTTTAAGCCCATTATCTTTTTTAATTTCCAAAAATCTAACCCAAATTCACTCACACCCCCAGCGAGGATACCAGAACCCTAATACAGACCCACGGTCTGCCCCAGAACACATATGCACTCGGTCAAATGCACGAGGCCGACAGCACCGCAGCGGGCCTAGCCATCAGGATTTCAATAGTTTATAACTCATAAAAACAAAGTAAACGTCATGTAGGAAGTCTATAATAAAGTTTTCTCATACAAACATAAAGCTTACAAAGCGTTGATGTTTGTTCACACAAAAAACAATAAATAAAAACTCATAAAATTTTCTAAAAGAAAGTATGTTATAAGTGGTCTCCCAACAGCCTTCATAACTAACAATTCTTTTTTTTTGACAGATTGTCAAAAAGCTTCGAACATTGATTGTTTGAATAAATTTCAAAAGGTCTTCAAACATTTCTCCAATTAAGGTGAATTTCTGTTTAAGCATAAACACCGAAAGCCTTTGCACACAATTTGTTTAATAAAACCATTTCACTCATAAATATGTGCGTTCGTGTTAACAATAATCGAACAAAAAACAGTATTATCAAACTACAGAAGCATTAGAGTAGATACTGATTGTTGCCTTGCTTTAGAAATTTTATATATATTATAGTTTGTTGGAGAACTTGGTAGTTACTTGGGGTAAACAAAATTATTACATATAAGTTTTCGAAAAATTTTACTGAAACCTACATATCCGTACCGAATGGCATGGCACCGCAACGGAAGGCGTGCCCTACATGAGTTTATATGGATGTGCAACCATGAAAGCTCTTCGGAGAGCTAGGGAGACTTCTGCAATCCTTCGCATAATGATAGTAATAGTGGTTGAGTTTTTTTCGGGCAATGGTGACTAAGGCATTTTCAAAATTACAAAACAAATGGGAAGGTTCAGATTGCGCTTCATTTCGGGCGACAGAACTAGATTTCGAGGTTGGCGTATATTTTAAAATTCAAAGGGACGTAAAATTCGTAAATACATATTTAAAATAGACTCACATCAAAAGCACGATGAACATCAGCCTTATAGCCCGTTGCGTAGCACTATAATTAAGGATAACCACCATACCGGAGATCCAGACCCCATTTGTTGAGGACACGACATGCTGAAAATAAACGCAGGGCAGTAAGCGGCAGCATAGTTGTTCAAATCGACCTTTTACCACACCGGATAAGGCCTTTGTGTGTAACATCACCTGAAAAATTTTGTTCGCTTAAGTGCCGAAGCGTTCAACTGTTAACAAATACTTACCTCAACTCTGCACTTGGGTAGACCATTCGAATAGACAGCATCTTTGCCAAACGACGTCCATCATTTAGGCCAAGATGAAATTCAATAACTTGACTTTACATATTTTGTATGAATGATATGAAATCCGGCTGGTTGTCCGCATCGGTTGTGAACGTTTTCGATTGTCTGCATGGAATTCGACGATTTCGCTCAATCAATTTGGTCATAACTCCACCAGCAGTTTCAATACCATACCAAAATACAAAGGCGCCGCATCAACTAAAAGCACACCCTCGATTTCGCTACTCTTATCACCGCTTAATACGGCTGCCTGAATTGCTGCACCATATGCCGCTACTTCGTCTGGATTTATAGAAAGGTTCAAACTCTTTCCATTAAAGAATGACGGCAACAAGCTTTGTACTTGGGAATGCGAGTTGAACCACAAACGAGCACAATATCGTGTATCTGACCTTTATCCACTTTGGCATCGTTACGAGCTTTCCCCACTGGATCCAAAATGCTTCTAAATAAATCACGGCATAGCTCCTCAAATCTCGATCGACTTATTTTCGTGTAGAAATCGACACCTTCATACAATGCATCAATTTCGATGCTGGCCTCTGTGTCGATGACAATGTGCGTTTTGCTTGCTCAGCTGCTGTTCGTAAACGACGCAACGCTCTGGAATTCACACGCAAATCTTTTTTTTTACGTTCTACCGCATGGAACGTTGAAGAACTCACACGAACGAGCAAAGGCGCAGTAATGTCATGAGCCCTTTTGTGATCTATCAGCGGAGGCGGCGGACCATATCCGTCTGCAATGTGACGCAATCGCAAGACACCGAGCTAAGTCTATGGACTCACTATGGCCAGAGCATTCCACAAACTAAATCCCTCAAGCCAAGTGAACTGCTAGGGTTCATCACGTCGGTTTGGATTGGGTGCTATGAAGGATGCGAGTGTACAATAGAGCTATGGTCGCAGGGCAATCTACAATTAAATTATCTACCTATCTAGAATTGATCACAACTGCTATAATTCTATATGTATTTTCATTTTGAAGCATTAAGCTGTTTGCTTAGGATTGTGGCTGCAGCCAAAAATTATCTTTGTAGCCAGCAACATGCAGAATACTGAATATCAATTAGCTACCTCAAAAATAAAGGGAAATCGACTTCATTCGGGTCACTGAGAATTTCGTTTGGATGCATTTAATTTCATTTTGGTTTTAATTAATTTTGCCATCCAGTTTCCTTTTTGCTTAAATAAATGTGCGAATGGTTAATATAGCGAAATGTAGGGGCCGTATCATCCCTTACGATCACGGATCGAAAACACTATTTCCACTCAAGCGATGACAATGAGGCTATCAAATCTTTGTCCATAGTTTACATACATATTTCGTTTAACTGCTTCACGGTTGCAGATCTATTGTGATTTAAAAATATGCCTTCGATCACGGATCGTATCTCACGTTAGGGCCCCTGCATTGTGCCACTAAATTTTTCCCCATTTTTCTTCGGTATTACTGAATTGCATTCGTAGGCTCAACAAATGTACAACAGCGTTAATGATTCGATAATTTGCAATATTTCAACATCCTGTTGGGAGCTGACTGTCCGCGGCGCCCCACCAATTTAACATTTTTTTTCTTCAATATTCGTGAAGAATGTGCGATTCTTGAATATAACTGCCCTATCGTAGGGAAGTCGGGATTTGGTACGATCATTTACCGTACGCCTAAACATAATATATGAAGGCCGATAACGACCACGTTCACTCTCAGCTATATTGAACTATTTTAGATCGCCAGTATAAAGGGTTAAATTTGTCTTTGCAAGCATTGTGGGTGACATTTCATGCAAGGGTACTTTACCCTTCCAATCACCATTTGGTAGGTTTATCTCTGCCGCTAAATTTGGCAATCTGATGAGTGGTATTTTGAGTACCTTACTTGGTGTTACTAGTTACTGGGTGTCACTTCATTGTGTACGTCGTTGCCCTAACCAAGATATACCACGCAAAACTGTAGATGTTCCATACCAGACCCTGCAAAGAGAAAATTCATTAATAAAGTGCACAAATGGGCATCGCGAATGTGTGGCAACTGACGGCGCGGCCGACGCCGCAGTTGGAGCACCCCTTGGCAATGCCGGTAACCTAAGAAAAAAAAAAAAGAAGAAAAAAACACAAAAAAAACCCATAAATCCTGGTGCCCATGCCAATATGTCGTCACCACCATCCACACCAGTCCCCTGAAAATAAAGAAAAATGACTTAATAATTTAAATTAAAGAATATATCAAATGCACAAATCTTAAAACGAACTTACCATTTTCTTCCACAATTGTCCATGCGTCATGCTTCAATCGCCGTAGTAAAGGGAATTGAAAGAGCGAAAAAAGAATCATTCGATTTTTTTTACCGCTTCTTTCAATTCAATGGAATTTTACACTCTATACACGGGTGTGTATGAATGTTCAGTTTCTTTGTCTTTTGCCGTTGGCATATTTGTAACCAACGTATGTACATATGTATGTATGTATACCTACTTGGCTCGGCATATCATATTAGTGTTGCATAAAAAGAGGCAACCGGGTACCGAAAACCCGCAAAACACAAAATCGGGATCGGCATTTTTCAACCCATATGGGCGCCCGGGCAGTCCCAAAAAATACTTACACACAAAAAAAATAAAGGCGAGCACCTCCTTAAAAATTAAGTGCTCGCATTTACAAACAAAAAACAAAAAAAAGGACCAAAAAAAAAAAATTTATTTTTTCTTTTTGATTTTTTTTATTTTTCTTTGCCGCCGGTACTGCTTGCTTTCTGGCTGGGGGGCAGGACTTGTTGTTTTTCAACAACAAACATCACAAACAGTCATTATAAGGGCTCGGTACAAAAACAATCCGGGTCCCGAAATAAAAGAATCCCGACATGACAAAATCCCGAAATGGGAAAAAGTCAACTGTTTCTACCGGCCTAGTGTGCTACTGCCCCAGTGACCTAGTTTTTTTTCAAGGGCAAGCAAATACATATATGTATATATATATATATATACTCGCACACCAGAAATTCACCATACCAGCTGTCAGATAACCAAGAAATACACGACAGGGTTGCATGCAATCTCAGAATGGTGCGTGCAGATAGAACGCGTTGTGGAGAACGCATCGCCAATCTGCATGTAAGCACCGGCAGTTGGTACATTTTCGAATTTAATTACGATGTTCGCTATTCGTCATGAGCTGTCGCACAAAATTAAATCAATACCGTCGTCAGCCTCTACGGTTCGTTTTAAACTCGGTTTATTCATATAGTTTTAACGTACGTTTGTTAATAAAACACCACGCGTATCACGAAAACAAGTAATTTTGCGCGGGTGGCTTGGAATCACGTCCGCTCCAACCTCCCACACACCGCAATCTTGCTGGTTATGTTGAAATATATAAGCTGCTCGAAATCACAGCACTAACTATTCTGCAAAAACGCTCTCGTCACTCCACGTCATTTGACTAGTCATTTTACGGTGACAGGTTATATTCGTAGTCACATTTGCATGGGCGTGGGTAGGTTTGTAACCAGGTGTTTTGTAGGGTAATAATATAATACACAACTGACGAAATACATGCGCTGCGGCGAAAACGCGCATCACCCAACCAACCTCACGGCCACTCGCCCTGGCACATCCATAAAATGCCACAGTCGCCCTGAGAGCGACACGACACGTCATACGCTGGAACGGAGACCTCGGCCTCTTCGTCCAGCCCAGAAAACCCTCAAAACCCTCGAGTCTGGAACGGAGACCTCTGCCTCTTCGTCCAACCAACGAAAAACCGCAAATCTGGAATGGAGACCTCGGCCTCTCCATCCGGAACGACAAAAAAAACCAAAGAATAACAAAAAATGGTGCCACTCTGGAACGGAGACCTCGGCCTCTTCGTCCAGCCTTACTGGCCATCGACAATACACATATTACATTCTGAATTTCTATATTTAAGAATTATGTATAATTCAATGGCAAGAAATATTCACTCCACTGTTCATAACCGCTAATTCTTTCATCTTAGCTCAGGTGGCATGCTAAGCAAGTTGGAAAGGATTCCCGGCCATTTTGCGTCGCAGACGAACTCTTCATTTAGATTAAGTTTAGTGTGTAAGTCTTATATTAATTTTTTCTCGTTTCACCGGAGGTCATTGGCGGAAAACGATGTTGCGTATCGCAAGGGGGGCCGGCATGTTTAGGCAGGATGCCTAACTTTTCCGCATCTGATTGCGACCCCCCCAATGCAACTCTGCAAATCGATACTCGATACTTGAATTAATTTATAACCACCCACACCATCACCCTCATGCATGTGCATGCATGTACATGCACGTGTATGTGTGCTTTTTGTCAGCACTCATGCATATGCATGTCGGGGTTGATGTGTGGGTGCCTTTCCCCTCCAAAACGGAGGATTTTGCGGGTCAACGGTTGTAGCTTGCTATACAACCGGCCTCTTTGATTTCAACAGCCAACCAGCACGCATCTGCCGCCAGCGATCTCTGCCGTATTTCTGCGTTTATTCAGGTAATATTGTAACTATTGCTAGTTTTACAGTTACCCAATAAATCACATATATTATAACGAGAAATCTCGTCTATTTGCTTATTTTCATTTCCAACCCGCTTACTCCCGCTGAGATCGACCCGGTGCGCCCACCTCTCCAGGATTAGACGCACACAGGCCGAACATCGGTCGATTACGACAAATGTCAAATCCCCCATCAAAATATTCCCGTTTACCAAATTTCATCAAGATATCTCAAAAATTGAGGGACTAGTTTGCGTTCAAACAAACGGACAGACGGACATACGGACGGACGGACGGACGGACGGAGGGACGGACAGACGGACATGGCTAAATCAACTTAGCTCGTCCCCTGATCATTTTGGTATACTTATTGGTGGGTCTAACGGAAACATGTACATAAAAAATGATTTGGAGCCTTGAAAATGAAAAAAATCCATTTCGACCAAAACAAGTCCCAAAAACAAAAAAAAATCAACTTAGCTCGTCCCCTGATCATTTTGGTATACTTATTGGTGGGTTTAACGGAAACATATACATAAAAAATTATTTGGAGTCTTGAAAATGAAAAAAATCGATTTCGACCAAAACAAGTCCCAAAACAAAAAAAAATTTTTTTAAAAACTATTAATGCCAACGTTTTATCGCATAATTTTAGGTGGGATAGGAACTATGAGACAAATTTGTTTTCATCGGCAACACTTTTGCACGTTTCTGGAGAAACCCAAAAAAAAAATGGCCAAAAAATAAATTTTTTCACCAAAACACTCTTCAAAACCCAAAAAATATTATTTTTTTTTTTTTCAAAAAACTGTTATCGCCAAAGTTTTTAGCGGACAATTTTGAGTCGGACAGGATATACATGAAAATTTTAGAATCAAATGAAAAAATTTTAAGTAGGTCATGAAAAAACCTTAAAAATCAAAGAAAAAAATTCAAAAAACTCAAATTTTGCAGGCTCGAAATTATTTTTTTAACTTTCGTCCATGCAAATAAACCCTGCTTACTATATATACCCAATCCTCAAAAAAAAAAAACAAAAAACTGCAATATTTTAATACGTGGCTAATGTACATCTTCTGTCGCTATACACTTATACATTAATATTAAAATAATATTAAAATAACAACTCCGCCGGCATATTCCAAAAATATAAACACACATACATACATACAGGCAAATACATATTCCCAACTTTGATTGCATTCCCTTCACTCAAGTGCTATTTCTAGCGGCTCTGTCGCTAACAATAGGAGGGTCTGCAGGTTGCAGCTCATCAAATACAAACACACAAAGAAACCACCACCTTTTGCTCCCACACCAATCGGCTACAGTGGTGGCTCACTAAATAGGATCACCAAAAATTTTGTTTTGCACTGAATCAAAAATTATTTCAAACAAACGAGAAAAATAAATACATAAACTCCACTTCCGTTGACACGTTTCAAATTAACTCGATCAATACAGTAGAGCCTCAATAATATTTACCCCAATAAAAATCTAATATTTTCAAATCTCCGATACAAAGCTTGATAAAATTGAAAATGGCCAAAAAAGACGAGTCAGAAATTGATGGAAATTACAAGACTTTATTTTCGAAAGCAACCGGCTCGAAACGTTTTTCTCAAAATGGTCTTCGGTAATCATAAACGAATTAACTCCAACCCTACTCAATGTAAAAATACAGCAACTCGATAAGTTATGGGATTCTTTAGTATTCTCATTCAGAGCAGTGTCTCGATCAGAAGAATTCGCAGAATCTAGTGGGTCAGCCGAGCAAAAATATAACAAATGCTCAGACAGTTACGAGCTATGCAAATCCCAAATTCTTGAAGCATTACGACTTATACAGCCGAATCCTCAGTCTAAGCCATCTCCTGCCCAAACCACAAATCCACAAAATTCAAACTCCAAAGGAATGTTTCTCACGGTGCCAGGATGTGACACAGAAATTTTTCACGGTGGATATGAAGATTGGCCTGCGTTCAGAGATATGTTGACAGCCGTCTACAAGAATCATCCCAAACTCTCTCCAGCACAAAAGCTCTACCATTTGCGTCAGAAAACCAGAAGCCAGGCAGGACAAATAGTCAAACAATTCCCCCTCACCGATGAAAATTTTGAACTAGCCTGGAATATTGATGGACACGCAATTAAAAATTCTTTTAAATCTCCCTCCCATCTACTCAGAAAATGGTGAAAAAATTCAAAACCTACAATCAATCATCAACAATTACTTAGCAACTCTCTCCACGCATGGAATCACAACCAGCAATTGGGACCCCATTGTTGTGTATCTCTGCTCATCTAAACTCCCCAGTGACTCCCTCTCTCTCTGGGAACAATCACTCAGCTCACGGAAACTTTTACCTCTTTGGGCCGATATGAACAAATTTCTCACAAGCCGTTATGAAGTAGTAGAAAGGCTTCACACATATCGGCCGGGCCAGCCGATAGGCGGCAAAGCCCTCTCCCTCTAATTTCACTCCCAGAACGCCATCTCACAACTCGACATTCGCGAACAAAAGCTGAACGCAAAATGTCCATGCGGAATCAACCCCAACTATCTCCTGCAAATTATACAACTCCAGGCACGCGATGAAAACCTGTATCAAATTTAAAGCGTTATCGGTAGCCGAACGCGTAAAATACGTTCGCGAAAACGGGTACTGCGAAAACTGCTTGTCCAACTCCCACTAAAGCAATAATTGCCATAGTAGCTTATCGTGCGTCTATTGTCAAAAAAGACACCATTCCATACTGCACTTCCCACGTAAAACGCAAAATCAAGCTCATAACGCAATACCCCACCGAACGACGAGCCAACTCACCACCCAACATCATGCTGCTGATGAAACACCCTGTTGCTCGAAAAATGCAACTCACTTACCCACGGAAATCGAGTGTGAATAAAGTGTTGTCACACCATTCGAGTTCCCAAGTCACTACGCTTCTCCCAACAGCAGAAATTCCCATATATTGTGATGGCGAATATAACAATGTTCGAGCTCTCGTGCATCAAGGCTCCGAAAAAACATTTATCTCGTCCCAGATTCAAAATTTTTGCGTCTCCCTACTAAAGAAGCTAGGTTTGAAATCTCGGGAATGGGAGGCACAGTGGTGCAGAACTCAAAACAGATTTGCGAAGTCACACTCTGCTCAGCGGACAAATTACAAAAAATTAGTACCCAAGCCATTCTGCCAAAATTGACCCACCTTCTCCCCTCAACTAACATCTCAAATATAAATTTGGAAAAAATATCTCATTTGACACTGGCCGATCCCGACTGTTTCACCCCTCACCGTATAGATGTGGTCATCGGCAGTGATGTTATTCCCCGCATTCTCCTAGAAGGGCTTCACACCAATATAAGCGGCTGCCTCGTAGCCCAGAACTATATATTCGGATGGATTATCAGTGGCCCAATTCCCGAAAGGATCTCAACGTTCACCACTCAGATTCGACAATCTGAAAATGACTCCCTAACTACGCTCCTTAGGAAATTTTGGGAGTAAGAAGAAATCTCTATGACTCAATCCCGATCCAGAGAAAATGTATCGCCAAATTCTCGTTCACAAAAATGACCTAGACCTCCAAAGAATAGTCTTCCTTAGATCCCCAAATATGCCTTTAGAAGATTTTCGGTTAAAAACGGTTACATTTGGCGTCAATTGCGTCCCTCACCTCGCTATACGTACTCTCCAACAGTTGGCGCAAGATTGTAGAGATCAATTCCCGCTCGCCACCGACATTCTTCTGCATGAAACATATGTAGACGATATCCTCTCAGGTGGCCACACAATACAGTACACTATTAGCTCAATGATTCAAGTAAAAGATGCTCTAAAATCAGCCGGCTGTCCCCTCCGAAAAATTACCGCAAATCACTCAAAAGTTTTAGAATTAGTTCCCGATTCCGAAGTTCTGGATATATACTTCCTAAAATTCCAGGAATCCAGCTCCACGAAAACTCTAGGCATAAAATGGAATGCCCTAACAGATACGTTCTCGTATACGTATGATCCTGAACCCGCTGCTGACTCGAAAACAAAACGCCAGATATTGTCAGCGGTAGCCAAACTGTTTGACCCCGTAGGATGACTAACACCAATAATGATCACTGCAAAAATGCTCCTTCATCAATTATGGATGGAAGGAACCGATTGGGACGAGACATTAGACTGGGTCGAAAAAAAAGTTGCTAATGTCCGCCCTAAATTTAAAGATTATGTTGAGAGGGTTTCGGTTGAGAGTCGCTCGATTAGAAATCTATGGGACTCTTTAAAACGACTCGGGTGAAGTCTAAGACTCATTAGAAATATGAGGGGACATTTAAAAATTTGCGGCCCCTGAAACGGAAAAGCTTTGTTAAAGCAAAAAGCTCTAAGCTTTTTCATATACATCAGCCAGAACACGCCACCTAGCGGAAGATCAGCCAGAACACAAACCGAAAAAACGTATGCGCCACCTAGCGGAATTGTTTTGCTGTATATATATATGTGTGTCGGTGTATATATACTTTTCCTTGCACATTTTTCCTTGCACCATTTGAGTTAGAATCCCCATTTACATACTACTTTAAACATTATGTTGAGAGGGTTTCGGAAAAATTTTTTTACATTTTTTTTTATCCTTCGAAATACAGCCGAAAAGGCGTTTTCGTTATAATTTGGTTATTTGACGTCCGATCCTTAAAATTGATATGTCATTATTTTGGCCTTGAGAAGCTTCACATTTCCGTTTAATGTCCTTTTACGCTATGAAGTTGTTTTCACATGATTAGGTCAGCTAACAAAATTTTACCCCCCTAATGTATGCTTTTTTCCTTGCCAAACGTAAGTACTTACAAATTCAAGAAAATGTTGCTTTGAAACCATATTACTAAAATAATAAACAAAGAAGTTATAGCACTTTCAATATTTATTGCAACTGTTATTTTACCTGATTCTTATTATACTTAGACCTGAAACTCATGATATTTTTGGAAGAAAAATTACAGGGTTTGCATTGAAAATTTAATAAAGATATGCCAAACATCATGAATAGGGGGAGGTCAAAGTAAATAAGTGAGTCAAACCTGTTATTTCGTATTTATAATAATAACACTATGCGACAAAATCATTTTTTTCTGGGTATTGGACAAAACCCACTGTTTCGTAGAGATTGAGGCTTAAGTAAACCAAGTACTATCTCCGTTTTTCGAACTTAGCCTCCAAAAAATAGATATCGGCTTACGAAGTTTGAAATTCTACATTTCGAAGTTTTAATTTATTTTTTTGTTAACGCCTTCAGCAAATTGAAAAAGTATAAATGTGGGCTCGGTCCGCTCTTTTCCCTTATTTGTAGGGCTGAATTCTTTTTTTGAGAAATTAAGTATAACAGCTGTTATACGAGGTGAAAGGTTAGAAGTCAGAGTCTGACTGTATTCAGAAGTCAGAGTCTGACTTTTCACCTCGTATAACAGCTGTAATACCAAATTTCTCATAACAAGAATTCAGCCCTTCAAATAAGGGAAAAGAGCGGACCACGACCATATTTTTACTTTTTTAATTTGCTGAACGCGTTAACAAAAAAAATAAAATTTCGAAATGTAGAATTTCGAACTTCGAACTTCGTAAGCCGACATCTATTTTAGGAGGCTAAGTTCGAAAAACGGAGATTGTACTTTATTTACTTAAGCCTTAATCTCTACAAAAAAGTGGGTTTTGTCCAATACCCAGAAAAAAGTTGATTTTGTCGCATAGTGTTATTATTATAAATAAGAAACAACAGGTTTGACTCACTTATTTACTTTGGCTTCCCCTATCCATGATCTTTGGCATATCTTTATTAACTTTTCAATTCAAACCCTGCAATTTTTCCTCCAAAAATGGTCTAAGTTTATTAAGAATCAGGTAAAATAAACATTGCAATAAATATTGAAAGTGCTATAACTTTCTTTATTATTTTAGTAATATTGTTTCAAAGCAACATTTTCTTGAATTTTTAAGTACTTTCGTTTGGTAAGGAAAAAAACATACATTAGGGGGGGGGGGGGGGGGGGGGGGGGGCAAAATTTTGTTAGCTGACCTAATCATGTGAAAACGACTTCATAGCTTAAAAGGACATTACACGGAAAGGTGAAGCTTCTGAAGGCCTGCCGTTCAGGAGAGCATCGTTAAATGGTGGGCCCTACATTTTTAAAGGGCCGCAAATTTTTAAATGTCCCCTCATATTTCTAATGAGTCCTAAACTTCACCCGAGCCGTTTTAAAGAGTCCCATAGATTTCTTCTTCTGTTGTCCAATTAGGTGTTTACCCTTTTTCAAATACATGTTTATATTTACTTATTCTAACCTCATCATTAATTTAAAATTTTGGTTTATGAAAAACTTTTAAATTGTTGTATGCAGTGTCCAATAAGTGTTGTTCATTCGAGGAATTTACCTCATTTGGAATGATTTTGATGGTCCTGTGAATAGTATTATTATAATCATTGACTAAATTTTTATAGATATCAATCCATTTATAAGTTGCTCGAAAACTAAATTCTTTCCACATCATTCCTTTTAACGTTCTATTGAATCGCTCTATTATAGATGCTTTTAATGATGAAAATGTTGAATAATGATTTATATTTTTTGTTTGTAATAATCTCTTAAAGTTAGTATTATAAAATTCCTTTCCATCATCTGTTTGCAGGTTTTTCGGAATTCGGTTACTTGAATTTAAAATCTTAGCCATTGCATTTGTTACATATTCTTTAGTTTTATTTTTAACTGCTTCAGCCCATGCTTTTTTGGAAAATGTATCGATTACAGTTAAAAGATACTGATAATGATTATTACTATTTGAATACTGAGTCATTACCACCAAGTCAGCTTGCCATAAATCATCGATTCCTTTAATAATAACGCGTCTTCGTTTTAAATTTTTTCTAGCTCGTTTATGTAATTCTTCTACAATAGCTCTTTTGTTATTCATTTTGTTAATGCTTTTATAGTAGGGAACTTTTTATTTTTAGCGCTTCTACATATTTTTCCGTAGGATGTTGTTTCAACACAACGAAACGCATTAAATAATCCTCAATAATTGTATAGAATAATTAAATAGTTGTTTATATTACTTAATTCCTCCCCACATTCACTTTTTATTCGCCGATCTATTAATTCCTCAAGAATCGATACATCATTTTCAATACTATTATTCAGGATTGTATTTATTTCTCTGATTCGACGTTCTAATTTAGTTTTTATCTTAGTTAACTCTTCGAAAAATAATACTTTCGAAATGGCATCATCGCCTTTTCTTGTTTAAATTAAGGTTTTTATTTCGGTCTAGCATTGTTTTTGTTTTCGACCGACTATTACCAAATGAGGAATGTCCAAATTTATTTATACTCATATTACTTCAATAATTGATATAATCTCGTTTTGATGGTTGTTTTGACCAGCACTTGTTGAAGATATAACCAACTTCAATCTGTCCACCAACTCATTAGGATTATCCCAATATTGATAAATATTTCTACGGCAATCGATTTATTTCAATAAATCTTCATTTAGTTGATTTTTACTCTGACGTTTTACAGGTTTATGTCTTTCCCGCATATCAGGATCTTCTTCGATTCTTCTCAAAATGTCATGTTCAGTTAGAGCAGTATTATCATTTCAAGTTTCAGCTTGATTTTGACTTTCTACAGCCTTGTTTAGTAATTGCCCATCATTTAGTTTGCTGGGAATATGCGCGGCTGGTCGTTCACAATTATTCATATAATTTATTTTTTCTTTAACGCCAATAACACTATCTAAATTTGGGTTTTATCAAAACATTGCTCATTAATGATATACGAGATTTTCGCTTTTCAGGTTTTTTGTCGATATATGATTCAGTTTTCATTACATTGCTTTGTCCTGCTCTTTTTATTAATTCGTCATCATGAGGTTTACTTGGAATATACGAAGCTGGTCTTTCGCAGTCATTCATAAAATTTATTTTTCGTGTAACGCTAATAAAATTATCTGGATTTTGTTTTTTATTAAAACAATTCTCATTAATATGATCAATAGACGTTCGCTCCTTTTTTTAGGTTTCTTCATCGCTTGCCTCTCAACATTTTCTTTCCGAGAACTATCTGTAGAATATTCTAAATGTGCATCGTTCGAATAAATGTTTGTTTTACTGTCAAGATCATTATCATTCACATAATTTTCAACGGTTGGCAATGTATCAACTTCTATGTCTTTACTTTCTTTTGCACTGCCCGCCTGCCAAATTTCATCATCGTCATCACCATTATAATTGGTAACATTGTTTTTATTATTAGAGTTTTTCAAATTATCAACTAATTAATTTAATGGTTTCGAAATGGGTTTAAATGTATCCTCCAACAACTTGATTCTATCCAATTCTCCCAATTTCATTCTTTTAAGTTTTTCTTTTAATACTTTCCTGATCTTAACAAGATTTGCTAATACAGTCATATGATTATTTGACATGATTTTGGTAAATCTGTTACCTATCAGCTGTGTATCTGATAAGAATCTGCTAAACCTGTTACCTATCAGCTGTATATCTGACAAGAATCTGATGTGGTATATGTGTTTTATAGATCTTTAATAGTTGTATAAAAATATCGAACCCCCTTCGATATCGACCTTTATTTATAGGATCATCTTTACTTATAACAATAAAACCGTATTCATTTCTCCAAGACTCTATACAAATTTTTAAAAATGTTTTGTATGACATACCTCCGATAACATGATCATTATGGATATGCTTCAGATTCATTTCATCTTCCTTGAACACAATAATCATGTTTGCATTATCACGAATTAAGTGTTTAGGATTTTTTGCATAAGTTTGACATAAATAGAAAGATTCAATGTTCTTATGACGACCCATACAAAAATAATCTCGTATTGTACTTTGTTTTCCACATATTACATCATTGAATATAAATATTGAGTCTGGTTTAGCTTCAGCGGGTTTGATGACATCAACATTTTAACTAAATGTATAAAGATTTATTCCTTTTATCGAATCAATAAGCCTTTTTAGATAGATATATTTTGGTTGATATAATGATTTTGAATAAACGTATATATTTTGGAAATTAAGCCCGTTTGGGTTTTCAATTAAACTGAGCATAACATTAGTTTTTTCACAGTTTGACGGTCCCACAATCAGCGCTCGCATGGAATTTGGTAAAAGGGGACTATGTCTGGTAACATTTTTTAACATTTATACAATTGTCGGCGTTATTAACCTTAAGTTGGAGACGTTGTTTAACAACTTTAATTTTGTTTACTAGATTTATAGCAATATAAACCATCGCTTTTATAATAAAATCATTATTTAATTATAACTCGCCCACTCTCATTATTATTAAGAAGAAAACAAACACTTAATGGGACGAATACGTAAAAAGGCTGGCCAGGATTTTGTAAATAGTTGAATTAATTCTTAACCTATTGAGCTTCATTTACCTGGATATCAATTTTGTGGTCCTGGAACGAAACTCGGACAACGGATAGAAAGAGGAGATAAGGGTATAAATCCTTTAGATGAAGCCTGTAGAGAACATGATATTGCATATTCCCAATCGAAAGATATAAATAACAGACACCAAGCTGATAAAGTTTTATCTGAGAAATCGTGGCAACGTGTAACATCTAAGGATAGTGATTTCAAAGAGCGAGCAAACGCTTGGTTCGTTACAAATGCAATGAAAGCAAAACTCAAATTGGGAATGGGTTTAAAAAATAAGAAAAGAAATACATCTAAATGTAAAAAACGGAAAAAGATGAAAATTCGTAAAATATCATCTAATAAAAATTTGTTGATGGCAGTTAAAAAAGCTATCAACATACTTAACAAAAAGAAGCCGCAGTCATTTAATGAGGCCTATAACATTTCTAAAAATGCTATAGGGTCTAGCTTTAAAAATAAAGAAATTAATATACCGAGAATAATTCCAGTCCCAAAAATTGGTGGAATTTTACATACATACATACCTCCAAATTTAACAGCGTTGGGAGCACTTGGTGGTATAGCATCTGATCTGGTGGATCAGCTATAGCAAAAGTTTTGAATGATATCAGGAATGGAAAGGAGCAATTGGCTGAGGCTAGCCGTCATAATATATTGTAAAGAATTTTACTTGCAAATCCTCATATTTGCCCTTTTGCTAGGTTCGTATCGCTAAACTGTTGAATAAATAACTCCAATATTGAATAATGGAAAAATGGCCTTTATAAAAGTACTTCACAATAACACTCAAACTGTGCAACGAATAGCTTGCTTAATAACCACACTGATTGATAGCTCAATGAAACTCTACTATTCAAAATAATACTGCTATTGCTCGCTAGATATCGTCTTAAATTAACATTTTAACTAAATGTATAAAGATTTATTCCTTTTATCGAATCAATAAGCCTTTTTAGATAGATATATTTTGGTTGATATAATGATTTTGAATAAACGTATATATTTTGGAAATTAAGCCCGTTTGGGTTTTCAATTAAACTGAGCATAACATTAGTTTTTTCACAGTTTGACGGTCCCACAATCAGCGCTCGCATGGAATTTGGTAAAAGGGGACTATGTCTGGTAACATTTTTTAACATTTATACAATTGTCGGCGTTATTAACCTTAAGTTGGAGACGTTGTTTAACAACTTTAATTTTGTTTACTAGATTTATAGCAATATAAACCATCGCTTTTATAATAAAATCATTATTTAATTATAACTCGCCCACTCTCATTATTATTAAGAAGAAAACAAAAACTTAATGGGACGAATACGTAAAAAGGCTGGCCAGGATTTTGTAAATAGTTGAATTAATTCTTAACCTATTGAGCTTCATTTACCTGGATATCAATTTTGTGGTCCTGGAACGAAACTCGGACAACGGATAGAAAGAGGAGATAAGGGTATAAATCCTTTAGATGAAGCCTATAGAGAACATGATATTGCATATTCCCAATCGAAAGATATAAATAACAGACACCAAGCTGATAAAGTTTTATCTGAGAAATCGTGGCAACGTGTAACATTTAAGGATAGTGATTTCAAAGAGCGAGCAAACGCTTGGTTCGTTACAAATGCAATGAAAGCAAAATTCAAATTGGGAATGGGTTTAAAAAATAAGAAAAGAAATACATCTAAATGTAAAAAACGGAAAAAGATGAAAATTCGTAAAATATCATCTAATAAAAATTTGTTGATGGCAGTTAAAAAAGGTATCAACATACTTAACAAAAAGAAGCCGCAGTCATTTAATGAGGCCTATAACATTTCTAAAAATGCTATAGGGTCTAGCTTTAAAAATAAAGAAATTAATATACCGAGAATAATTCCAGTCCCAAAAATTGGTGGAATTTTACATACATACATACATACCTCCAAATTTAACAGCGTTGGGTGCACTTGGTGGTATAGCATCTGATCTGGTAGATCAGCTATAGCAAAAGTTTTGAATGATATCAGGAATGGAAAGGAGCAATTGGCTGAGGCTAGCCGTCATAATATATTGTAAGGAATTTTACTTGCAAATCCTCATATTTGCCCTTTTGCTAGGTTCGTATCGCTAAACTGTTGAATAAAAAACTCCAATATTGAATAATGGAAAAAAGGCCTTTATAAAAGTACTTCACAATAACACTCAAATTGTGCAACGAATAGCTTGCTTAATAACCACACTGATTGATAGCTCAATGAAACTCTACTATTCAAAATAATACTGCTATTGCTCGCTAGATATCGTCTTAATCGAAACTGCTTGACCACTCAAATCAAACTGAATTACAGCGCCTCTACATCTGTCGCCTTTTATACTCTTTGGTTTCCTCGTTCGCCTCTTCTAGACGCTTCTAGAATCTACTAGTCCAGTATCTCTCAAACTTCTCAGCTGTAACTACAATTGCACGATTTTATAGCTTCTCTCATACCCCATGCTTGTATGTGTGATCGACACTTCCACAATTATAATTGCGTACATTTAGGAACATCTCAAATAAGATGTCTGCATATGGTTGTGCTTTCCTTCTCAGCTGCGTGTACCTACATATGTGTAGACATAATGATTGATTCGTTTATGTAGATGCATAATGATTGATTCGTTTATGTAGATACATAATGATTGAATTATTGATGTGAATGTTTGTAGTTTACAGTCTCTCGCGCACACATAGCCGTAAATGCATCTGTGTGTGACATCTCTCGGCTGCCTTATATATGTGTATACATGATTTGATTATTGACGTAAATACTGCTTAGAATGGCCTTAGTGATGGTATAGCTTAGTGATGCTAATATCCGTGACACTGCCCTCCACCTAAGTCTGATCGTCCCGATCAGACAAATCTCCCGATCTAACTGCCGCTAGCATCTCCAAATGTACCACTCTTCTAATCCGTGGTTTCCCAGTGGTTTGTATGCGGTAGATGGTATCACTGCTCTTCTTCACAACTTTGTACGGGCCTTCCCAACTGCACCGAAATTTGGATAGAACACCTTTCCGCCGGTGAGGGTTGTTTAACAGTACCAAATCTCCCGCCAAGGAACCTTCCGAATTAAAGTTCTTGTCATGCCAGTGTTTCATCTTACTACTCATTACCCTTGGCCGTTCTTTCGCACTCTGTTGTTTGGTCAATGAACCACTTCGTAGAGCTTGCGCTGGACGGATTTGCTTTGCATAATCGGTATCGTTCCCACATTTCACAACAGTAGTGCGCTCCGGCTTGAAACTACCCTCGCATTCTTTCTTCGTTTTAGTACGTCCGTTAGGGCTTTTCAATGCCAGTGTTTCTCTCACAGGTACCTTCGGTTTTGATTTGTTTGGCCCATTTGTTCCATCAACCTTTACCTTTGAATTTCGTGGCCTTCGTCGTGTCTTCTCCACCAGTACCCGATTACTGCTGAACCCTTTTTCCAAACTAAAGTTAAGTGGCACATCTTGGTTCTCATAACGCATCACCCTTCTCTGCATATCGATCTTGATGTCATGGTCAACCAAGAAATCCACTCCCAATATAACTTCATCAACAATCTCCGCCACAACGAATTTATGTAGAACCATGACTTTTCCAATTAATACCTCACGTACCACTTCGCCTTGGACTTGATTATACTCGCCTGTGACCGTACGAAACCTTGCTCCAGGTAATGACTTTACTGTCCTGTAGACCAAATCACATCGGATCAAGGAATGAGATGTGCCCGTATCTACAGTCAGTACTCGTTCTTTGCCATCCACATTCCCTCTGACGGTAAGACTGCTCGATTTTCTACCAATTTGCGACACAGATATCACAGGGCATTCCATAGCTGAATCTATCTCTCTACCTCTTACTCGCTCTTGCTCATCTTCTCCAGCTTTGCGTCTACGGCCACCCACATTGTTGGAACTATTAAGACCAAGATCGCAATGACGTTCTATGTGACCGGACTTCCCGCATTTGAAGCATTTTGATAACTTTTTCACTTCGCTTTTGCGATCCTTTCAGTGCCTCCAATATTGCGTCTACCCACTCTGGCCTTTCTACTTCCACACGATGAGCTTTGTATGCTGGTTTACTCAATAATGACGCCGTTTCCTGAGTCAATGCATGGGATACCGTTTCAGAAACTGTTTGCTTTGGGTTCGCGTATGTGGCTCGCTTCGTTTCGACGTCCCGTATGCCATTAATAAAGCTCTGAGTCTTCACTCTTTCCGTGTATTCCACGGGTGCATCCGCATTTGCAAGATGAGCCAATCTTTCAATGTCCGAAGCAAACTTCTGCAAAGTCTCGTTAGTTTTTGGTAGCGGTTTTGCAATTCTATTTGAAATATCTGTTTCCTGTGTTCGCTTCCGTATCGCCGTTCTACAGCAGCCATCAATGCGTCATAACTGTTCCGTTCGTACTCTGGAATAGTCTGTAAGATTTCGGCAGCTGGTCTTTTCAATGCTACGAAGAGTGCGGCAACTTTATCTTCCACATTCCAGTTGTTCACTGCTGCGGTCTTCTCAAACTGTAGCTTAAAGACCTGGAAAGGAACAGAACCGTCAAAGGATGGTGTTTTTACCTTTGGATTACTCGCCGAAACTGCTGGACGATTTAGTTGTAACTGCTCGATACGTCCTCTCAAAGCATCCACCTCGGCCTCGATTTTATCCTGTCGACCACTGAAGCCTTAATGAAACTGGGTTAGTTTTTCTTCCATATGCGCTTCCAGTTTAGATGATATACGGGCTTCCTGCTCTTCTAGTTGTGTGGAGATCTGAGATGATATCTGTGCTGAAATTTGTGCTGACATTTCCGAAATACGTGTCTCCTGTTATTCAATCTTCGCTGTTATACGGTTCTCCTGCGATTCTAGTTGTGATGCCATATATGTCTTCTTCTCTTCCATCTTGGATGTTATAGGGTTCTCCTGCGATTCCATATATGTCTGCTGTTCTGCCAGTTGAGATAACACTGTCGATGTTTGAGCAGATATTGCAGCTAAAATCATGTTCAAGTCTGTACCGGTAACCGTCTGCGATGTTTCGTTTTTCTCTTCAATTTTTGTTGTCTCCTCGCCATCAAGATGAAAGACATACTCTTCCACATCAATTCCTTCTGCTTCAATTGCCTCTCGTAGCCGTGCCTGAAGTTCGAGTTTAACGCCGCTTGTATTCAATCGACGGCTCTCCAACTCCTTCTTCAGTTGCAGGATCTTCAATTCACTTAAATTTGCCATGTCCTTATTGTCCTCTAGAATTTATTCAACAATTCCTCTTCTGACACCAATTGTAACGAATTTTACTTGAAAATCCTCTTATTTGCCCTTTTGCTAGGTTCGTATCGCTAAACTGTTGAATAAATAACTTAAATATTGAATAATGGAAAAATGGCCTTTATTAAAGTACTTCACAATAACACTCAAACTGTGCAACGAATAGCTTGCTTAATAACCACACTGATTGATAGCTCAATGAAACTCTACTATTCAAAATAATACTGCTATTGCTCGCTAGATATCGTCTTAATCGAAACTGCTTGACCACTCAAATCAAACTGAATTGCAGCGCCTCTACATCTGTCGCCTTTTATACTCTTTGGTTTCCTCGTTCGCCTCTTCTAGACGCTTCCAGAATCTACTAGTCCAGTATCTCTCAAACTTCTCAGCTGTAACTACAATTGCACGATTTTATAGCTTCTCTCATGCCCCATGCTTGTATGTGTGAGCGACACTTCCACAATTATAATTGCCTACATTTAGAAGCATCTCAAATAAGATGTTTGCATATGGTTGTGCCTTGCTTCTCAGCTGCGTGTACCTACATATGTGTAGACATAATGATTGATTCGTTTATGTATATACATAATGATTGAATTATTGATGTGAATGTTTGTAGTTTACAGTCTCTCGCGCACACATAGGCGTAAATGCATCTGTGTGTGACATCTCTCGGCTGCCTTATATATGTGTATATATGATTTGATTATTGACGTAAATACTGCTTTGCATGGCCTTAGTGATGGTATAGCTTAGTGATGCTAATATCCGTGACAATATATATGGAATCCATCGCTATATACACATATATACGTACACGCAGCGGAGAAGCAACATACAAACACATGCAGATATCTTATCTGAGATGCTCCCAAAAGTATGCAATTATAATTGTGGAAGTTTTGCTCACAAAAACACGCGCATATGAGAGCTATACACGTGCATCTGTAGTTATAATTATATAGCAGTAACTAAGTAAATTCTGGAAGAGCATAGAAGTATGCAAACGAGAAATCACAGAGTATAAAAGGCCGCCACAGTAGAGGCACGACAAAATCAGTTTCTTTTAAGCAAGCTGTTGGTTGTGAAGTATCAGTATTATTTTGAAAGTGCTTTAATAAAGGCCATTTTGCATTATTGAATAGTGGAGTTATTTATTCAACAGTTTAGTGATTCGAACGTTAGTAGAAGATTTGCAAATAAGCGCAATTTCAGTAAATTCGTTACAATTGGTGTCAGAAGAGGAATTGTTGAATAAATTCCAGAGGCAAATAAGGACATGACAAAGTTAAGTGAATTCAAGATCCAGCAACTGAAGAAGGATTTGGAGAGCCGTGGATTGAATACAACCGGCATTAAACTCGAACTTCAGGTACGACTACGAGAGGCAATGGAATTAGAAGGAATTGACGTGGAAGAGTATGACTTTCATCTTGATGGCGATGAGACAACAAAATTGGAGGAGAAAAACGAAACATCGCAGGCAGGTACCAGCACAGACTTGGACGTGATATTGGCTGCAATATCTGCACAAACATCGACAGTGGCATCCCAACTGGAATCGCAGAAGAACCGCATAACGTCAAAAATTTATGCACAAGAAACGCGTGTTTCACAAATGTCGACACAGATTACATCCAAGATGGAAACTCAACTGGAAGAACAGAAAACATATATGGCATCCCAACTGGAAGAACAAAAAACATATATGACATCTCAGTTGGCTGAGCAGTTGAAAGCACAGGAGGCCCGCATATCCTCGCAGCTAGAGGCACAGGAGATAAGGGTAACATCGAAGCTGGAGGCCCAGGATACAAAAATTTTACAGTTTGAGGAAAAAATCGAGGCCGAGGTGGATGCTTTGGGAGGACGTATCGTGCAGTTGCAACTAAATCGCCCAGTAGTTTCAACGAGTAATCCAAAGTAAAGATAACATCCTCTGACGGTTCTGTTCCTCTCCAGGCCTTTAAGCTACAGTTTGAGAAGACCGCAGTAGTTAACAACTGGAATTCTGAAGATAAAGTTGCAGCTCTATTCGTAGCATTGAAGGAGCCAGCAGCCGAAATCCTACAGACGATTCCCGAAGGAGAGCGGAACAATTATGAAGCATTTATGGCCGCTGTGGAGAGACGTTATGGAAGCGAGCATAGAAAATAGATATACCAAATTGAGTTGCAAAACCGTCACCACAGAGCGAATGAGACTTTGCAGGAGTTTGCCACGGATGTTGAAAGATTGGCTCATCTCGCAAATGCGGACGCACCCGTGGAATACACCGAGAGGGTAAAAATCCAGAGTTTTATAAATGGCATACGGGATGTGGAAACGAAGCGAGCTACATACGCAAACCCATAGCTGACATTTGCTAAAACGGTATCACATGCATTGACTCAGGAAACTGCCTCCCTATGTAGTAAACCAGCATATAAGGCTCATCGTGTTGAAGTGGAAAGACCAGAGTGGGTAGACACAATTTTAGAAGCATTCAAGGGTACGCAGCAGAAGAATAATGATGCAGTCAAATGCTTTAAGTGTGGAAAGCCAGGGCACATTCCGCGTTATTGCAACACCAACCCTAACAGTTCCAATAATGTGGGTGGTCGTAAACGCAGAGCTCAAGGAGATGAGCAGATCTCCAAGACCAATCAATCGTTAAACTAAAGCGAGTCAGCCGCAAGGCGCGACAGCTGACTCCCTCATTTGAAGGCCCCATAATCTCTATCTCAAAAATTGGAAGAGGGTCAAACAATCTTACTGTCGTAGGACATGTGGATGGAAAGGAACGTTTACTGACTGTAGATACGGGTGCATCTCATTCCATCATTCGAGCGGATTTAGTCAACAAGAAAATAAGACCATTGCATGGAACAAGATTGCGTACAGCCTCTGGAGAAGACACCACGGTTCTGGTGATAATGTGAAGTCGCAATTGGGAACGTCACGGTAGTACACAATTTTATATTGGCAGAGATTGTTGATGAAATCATAATTGGAGTGGACTTATTAATCGACCAGGGCATCAAGATCGGCATGCAAAGCAAGACGATGCGATATAAGAACATGGATGTACCACTTAATTTCGGCTACGAGAGAGGCTACAGCAGTAAACGAATGCTGGTGGAAGAGAGTCAGCAAATACCACCAAAATCAGAAGCATTCATATGGGCAAAGGTTGATGGAGATTGTGGGACAAACAAATTGTGGGTTGTCGAAGCAGCAAACCAATCAGCACTGAACATACTTGTAGGAAAAACCCTGGCTATGACAAAACATAATGGGACGTATTCCGGTAAGAGTACTCAACGAGTTCAAGTCACCACTGAAACTGACCAAAGGAGCTATTTTGGGAAGATGCCAAGAGGCTAAAGTAGTTATTAACTGTGAACAGCTCTAGGAATACGTTTCAACTAGTAATACTGATCTTTCAAATGACATCACGGCATGGACGCAGGGGCTAGAGGAAGGCTATCAGAGTAAGGCAAAACAACTGCTCCTAAAGTACGCGAACATATTTGACCAGGATGGTTCCAAACCAGGCCGCACCAACGTTGTGAAACATCAAATAGACACTGGAGATGCGAGGCCGATCCGTCAAGCTCCACGTAGTGTTCCACTGGCGAAGCGGGAAGTTGTGAGTCAAATCATACAAGAAATGAGCGACAGCGGCGTCGTCGAACCATCGGGTAGTCCATGGAGCTCACCGGTAGTACTTGTGAAGAAGAAGGATGGAAAAATGAGGTTTTGCGTGGACTACCGGAAGTTGAATGACGTCACGAAAAAGGATAGCTACCCATTGACAAGCATTGACGACACTCTGGACTCGCTATCTGGCACGAAATGGTTTTCCACACTGTACTTGAAAAGCGGCTACTGGCAAGTTGAGGTGAAGGCGGAAGATAAAGAGAAAACAGCCTTCAGTGTCGCTGATGATCTTTGGCAATTTACAGTGATGCCTTTTGGACTTTCTAATGCACCAGCTACTTTTGAGAGACTCATGGGCCAGGTACTGAAAGAAATATATTGGAAAACATGCTTGGTGTACCTGGACGACATCATCGTATTGGGCAAGAACTTTGATGAACATCTTAAGAACTTGGAGGAAGTTTTCCAGAGAATAGCTGGCGCTGGTCTGAACTTAAGTCCCAAAAAGTGTGCGCTGTTTAAAAAGGAAGTAAATTATTTGGGTCACAAGGTAACGATAGAGGTCATCTGCACTGCGAATGAAAAGATAGAAGCTGTTAAGGATTGGCCAAGACCACAGAACCTACATGAATTGAGAAGTTTCCTTGGGCTGTACACGTATTACCGCCGATTTGTACCAAATTTTTCCAGAGTATCCCATAGCCTCCATGAGCTTACAAGAAAAAGTAAAACTTTTGAATGGAAGAAGGAGAAATAAGTGGCTTTCCAAAGATTGAAGGAGCGTTTGTGCACTGCCTCAATTTTAGCATATCCGATTCCAGGAGCAACATTTATTCTAGATACAGATGCGAGTGGATATGCTATAGGAGGCGTTTTATCATAACTAGTCGATGGAAAGGAGAAGGTAGTTGCATAATACAGCGGTTCGATTGGAAAACCAGAGAGGAACTACTGCGTTACGCGGAGAGAGCTGTTGGTATTGGTAGAGTGCATTAAACATTTTCACAAATACCTCTACTGCCAGCTATACCTTGTCAGGACAGATCACGAAGCGTTGAAATGGCTTCTGCAGTTCCGTCATCCGGAAGGATAATTGGCACGGTGGATCGAGCGACTACAAAGCTATGACTTTTCCATTGAGCATCGAAAAGGTCGTACCTATGGAAATGCTGATGCGATGTCACGAAGACCATGTAGTTTGGAATGCAAGCACTGTTCAAAGGCCGAGGCTAAAGAAGACATTACAGATGTCCGGATAATGACTATAACGTGTACGTACGAATGGGATAAGGAACAACTAAGGAAGTGGCAGCTAGAAGATACAGATCTGTCACATGTTTTGTAAGGGGTCGAACGAAACGAAATACCAAACAGAGAATAGATTTCAGCAGAGAGTGCCATTGCGAAGTCATATTGGGCGCAGTGGAACAGTTTAGAATTGTTATCCGGTTGCCTTCATCGAGTATGGGAGAGTCAGGATGGTCAATGCAAGAAGAAACTGATAGTTGTTCCCAGAAAGAGGATTCATGACGTGCACAGCGAGCTGCATAATGGTCCAAGTGGAGGTCATCTTGGATTAACGAAGACGCTCGAGAAAATTAAGCAGAGATGCTTTTGGGTTGGTTGCCGCCAGTCGGTCACCGAGTGGATTGCCAACTGCGAGTTTACAACAGAGCGAAAAGGCCCAGAACACGAAGTCATGGCCAGATGAAGCAGTATATTTTAGATGCACCATTTGAAAGGATCGCCATGGATGTCACAGGTCCATTTCCTACTAGCAACCGTGAAACAAATACGAACTGGTGGTTATAGATTATTTCAGTAAATGGCCAAAGGTATACCCAATCCCAAACCAAGAAGCAGAAACAGTAGCAGAAGTGGTTGCAAACGATTGAGTTGCAAGGTATGGTGTACCAATGGAGTTACATTCTGTCCAAGGCAGGAATTTTGAATCAGCTGTGTTCCAAGAAATGTGCAACGGTATGGTGGAACGTTTCAATAGAACATTGAAGGAGCATTTAGGAAAGTAGTAGTCAAGTACCATAAGGACTGGGATACACACATATCATTATTCTTGATGGCCTACCGATCGGCAGTACATGATACAATGGGCCAAACTCCCGCAGAGGTAAGTTTTGGCAATGACCTTCGACTTCGATCCATTTGAAGGATGAGATAGATGCCGATGCGGAGAGAAATGTAAAGAAATCCACTGGTGTCTTAGAAGAAGAGCTGAGAGAGATATACGATCTGGTAAGGCAACGAGCAGAGATTATGAGGGACAAGATGAAAGTGAGGTACGATAAAGCACTTAATTCGAAAGGGTTTCAGGAAGGAGATTTGGTGCTGTTATACAACCCACAACGAAAAAAAGGTTTGTCTCCGAAATTGCAGTATAATTGGGAAGGCCCATACAAAGTTGTAAAAGGGATCAACGATGTAGTTTACAGCATACAAACCATTGGCAAACCACGAACCAAAATGAAAGTGGTTCATTTGGAGAGCCTAGCAGCGTTTAGATCGAGAGATTTATCTGATCGGGACGATCAGACTTAGGTGGAGGGCAGTGTAAAGAATATTAGCAGCACTAAGGGATAATATCATCTCTAAGCTGATGCTAAGCAGTGACTTGTACGCACATCAATAGTTCAATCATGATGTCTACACATATGTACGTACACGCAGCGGTGAAGCAACGCACAAACACATGCAGATATATTATCTGAGATGCTCCCAAAATTATGCAATTATAATTGTGGATGTGTCGCTCACAAATCCACGCGCATATGAGAGCTATACATTTGCATCTGTAGTTATAATTATACAGCAGTAACTAAGTAAATTCTTGAAGAGCCCAGAAGTGTGCAAACGAGAAATCACAGAGTATAAAAGGCCGCCACAGTAGAGGCACGACAAAATCAGTTTCATTTAAGCAAGCTATTGGTTGCGAAGTATCAGTGTTATTTTGAAAGTACTTTAATAAAGGACATTTTGCATTATTGAAAAGTGGAGTTATTTATTCAATAGTTTAGTGATTCGAACGTTAGCAGAAAGGTTGCAAATAAGGGGAATTGCAGTAAATTCATTACAATATTAGTGCTAATATTGAAATGAATTATATGCAAAGAAGTTACTTAAGCATAGACTATTAACGACACAAGTACCGCTATAATCGCCACCGCGTCCGCATCTCATGGCTCAGTCCGGAAAAGTTTATTATTATTTATTTGTATTATAAAGTAAAGTGAAAGTTTAATAAAAGTTCAAATTGTTGAAGAGCACATGAAGTGCCAAAATATTGAATATTTAAGAGTGTTGTGCTTGAATTTGGATAGTTATCGCTAGTGCGTCGGCACTCTATTCCCCATCTCCCCAATTTGTGCGTCGGCACATTTGAATCCAATCTTTCCATAGTTTAGAAACAAACAAACTGCAATTATAAACTGAACAGTATCCGGCGAGCCTTGCAGATATTATGAAGGAACAAGGCGCATGTACTATTATTTATATTTAGATCAAGTAAAAATTCAAGACTACCTAGACAAAAAGGTTCCCTAGTTCTACAAAGAAAACACTACCTGCCTTAAAAATATGCTCTTGCTTTAAATGTATCTGGGTTTGAGAAAACCACACTAACAGTTGTTTGTATCTAATAACCCTTCGAAAACCTACCTGCAAGCTAACTGATATACGAATACTAACATATATACCAGTAGGGTACTTAAGTATTAAATGAATATATTTACTTGAATGGTTATAACTTTTATATTAGTCCAACGATTTTGTTGACTCAAAGCTTATTTTTTTTTTTGTAATAAAACAGAGCTTAGATAGAAAAAAAAATCTGCAAAAAATATAAAGTTTTCGGGATCGCGGGTTCGAATCGAGCTCAAGGCCTAACAATAATTTTTTATCATTATTATTGTTATGATAATTTTTTTCTTAATTGAAAAAATTTTTAAATTAGAATAGAAGAAAGAAAAAATTTAGACAACTGCCAAAGCTCGTTGTATAGATCCATTTCGGGAACTGCTAAATTCCTTCATCGGCAACGTTTAGGCGCCGCTGCTATAACCATTCAGCCATCACAGCGGTTTTTTGTTTGTCTTCATTAATCCTACTTCTATTCTGTTTCGTGCCAATTGATATTCACAACACTGCGACATCTGTTGCAGAATGGCTGTGAAAACTGGACTTGTTTGTTGGCAATGCCGCCATAGTGTCATATTTTATTGACACTTTTTTCCCCGTGCTCTGGGATGTATTAACAATTTTTGTTGTTATATCGGCCTACTGATTTTAAGATCGCGGGTTCGAATCGAGCTCAAGGCCTAACAATAATTTTTTATCATTATTATTGTTATGATAAATTTTTTCTTAATTGAAAAAATTTTTAAATTAGAATAGAAGAAAGAAAAAATTAGACAACTGCCAATTAGACAACTGACAATTGGCACGAAACAGAATAGAAGTAGGATTAATGAAGACAAACAAAAAACCGCTGTGATGGCTGAATGGTTATAGCAGCGGCGCCTAAACGTTGCCGATGAAGGAATTTAGCAGTTCCCGAAATGGATCTATACAACGAGCTTTGGCAGTTGTCTAAATTTTTTCTTTCTTCTATTCTAATTTAAAAATTTTTTCAATTAAGAAAAAATTTATCATAACAATAATAATGATAAAAAATTATTGTTAGGCCTTGAGCTCGATTCGAACCCGCGATCTTAAAATCAGTAGGCCGATATAACAACAAAAATTGTTTTCGGGATCCTTCCTCGCAAAGTACAAATTTTTTTTTTAATTTTTTCCCAATTTTATTTTATTTTTTTCCAAAAACGGTAATTCGAAAATATCTCAAAAACGTTATCATAGAATTAAAAATAACCTTGATTTTCGGAATCAGGGGTGATTTTACATAGGAATTTCATAATGGCGTCTCTGGTGCAGAAAAAAAGTTGGAATTTGTGATCCAGTGTAATCAATGCCGAACTGCTGTGAACAACCTTTAGCTACTAAACGTGCTTTGTACCGAGTTATAGCGATGTCTTCATCGCGCTTAGTTTAGAAAACCCACCTTGATTTTATTGGTTTATGACCAGTAGGGAGTTCGCACATTATCCATCTTACATTCTCTTCATGAAATTTTATCTCAGACTGCATGGCTAATTTCCAATGTTAACAATCTAAACTACACAAAGCTTCTGGAAAGGAAAGGAAAGAATTCTTGTAATCGGATAAAAATAAAAAAAATAAAAATCGGATAATCTCAGAAATAAGAGCAGAGGCACTAACTGTACTGAGTTAGAGGGCAGATTGGATAGAGCAAATCAGATAATAATAGATGCCTACAACTGTAGCTGCCGAGCCTCCCTAGTTAAGGGTAGGAAGGCAACCCCATGGTGGTCACATGACCTGACACTACTAAGGAAGAAAGTCAAGAAACTCTTTAACGGGGCAAGGAGAGCCTAACAAAGTACAATAAGGATATAAGGAAAGCTAAGAGGGAGAGTTTCAGGAATTTCTGTGAGGGAATTTCTAGCACACCTGCAGCGGCAAGGCTCCACAGGGACCTACCCAAAGAGCAGAGGGAGATTAACCTAGCGATTAGGCTCCCAGACGGTAACTATACCGGAACGGTGGAGGAGCGAGCGAAGGCCTTGCTACAAACGCACTTTCCGGGTGCCTCTCCGCAAGAACCGGAACCTGTATTCCCCAGAGTGAAACCAACCACATCAGACTGGCAATTGGCCAACTCCCTCTTCAGTGAAGCCAGAGTCAGAAGGGCAGTGGAATCCTTTGAGAAATACAAATCTCCGGGGGTGGATGGCATCTACGCGGCGCTAATGCAGCAAGGGACGCAGATTATCCCACATCTGGCCAGGATCATGAGAGACAGCCTGGCACTGGGATACATATCTATGATGTGGAGAAGAGAAAAAGTGGTTTTCATACCAAAGATAGGTAAAAAGGACTATTTACAAGCAAAGTCTTTCAGATCAATAAGTCTAACTTCCTTTGTCTTGAAGGTAATGGAAAAAATAATAGACCAAGAAATTAAGTCGAACGCCCTCAAGAGCTGGCCCCTACATCATAGTCAGCATGCGCACAGAGCGGGTAGGTTCACGGACACAGCTCTGTACCAATTAACATCTGAAATACAGAGGTCGTTCGAATCAGAGGAAACAGTGATTTGCGCTTTCCTTGAAATCGAGGGTGCCTTTGACAACACATCTCACGAAAGCGTAAACATAGCAATGCTGAGAAGACAAATTCAGATGCCTATCCAGAGATGGATTGACAATCTACTCCGCACAAGAATCGCTGAAGTCCATGTAGGCAACAGCGCAATTAAGGTTAATACCACGAGGGGGTATTCTATCACCCCTGCTGGGGGTATTCTATCACCCCTGCTGTGAGCCTAGTAGTGAATGAACTCCTGCAGAAGCTATCTGACAGTGGCATAAGATGCCAAGCATATGCTGACGACATCGTCATAATTGCAAGGGGTAAGTTCGAGAGTACGCTCTGTGATATAATATAGAGAGCATTGAATATTACAACGGGATGGTGAGCCAGAGTGGGGCCTAATATCAACCCATCTAAAACGACCATCATCCCCTTCACCAGAAGAAGGGCCCTACCAGACCTGAGAGCAATAACAACAGATGGCGTGGCACTAGAATATGGAACCGCGGTGAAATACTTGGGGGTCATTTTTGACACCAAGCTCCTATGGAAACAGCGCTTCGACTCCATGGGAGCTAGAGCCACGAGGTCCATCATGGTATGCAAACGTTTAGCAGGTAAATCATGGGGTTGTAGCCCGCATGTGCTAAGATGGATGTATACCATGATAGTAAAACCTATAGGCGGCCACCGTGGTGTGGTGGTAGCGTGCTCCGCCAACCACACCGTATGCCCCGGGTTCAACCCCCGGGCAAAGCAACATCAAAATTTTAGAAATAAGGTTTCTCAATTAGAAGAAAATTTGTCTAAGCGGGGTCGACCCTCGGCAGTGTCTGGCAAGCGCTCCGAGTGTATTTCTGCCATGAAAAGCTCTCAGTGAAAACTCATCTGCCTTGCAGATGCCGTTCGCAGTCGGCATAAAACATGGAGGTCCCGTCCGGCCAATTTGTAGGGAAAATCAAGAGGAGCACGACGCAAATTGGAAGAGAACCTCGGTCTTAGATCTCTTCGGAGGTTATCGCGCCTTACATTTTTTATTTTTTTTTTTATTTTAAAATCTATGATAACATATGGCTCGATAGCCTGGGCATCGAGAACAACTCGGGCGACGACGAGGCAAGCAAGGCCAAAACTTCAGCGACTGGCATGTGTATGCATCACGGGAGCTATGCGCACATGCCCTACGACAGCGCTGGAGGCTATCCTCGATCTGACCCCGCTGCATATATCAATAGAGCATCAGCCAAGCGAACCATCTTGAATTTCGCTAAGAAGGGCTCGGGCATAGGTAAAGTCATATCGTCCCGAAATATGGGGGAATTGAGAGAGAAGATCCCAATATCTCAACTCCCGAGGAGAAAAGGTATAAAGTAGAATTGGGAGACAATGGTATGTGGGAGGAAAGCATAACTGAGTACATTCATCAGCTAAATAGAATAGTATGGTATACCGATGGCTCGAAGGTGCCAGAGGGGATTGGATCTGGAGTCGTTGGACCCAGGGCCAAGATATTTTATTTATTTATTTATTTATTATTTAAAGTCGACGACAAACTATGGTCAACTGCATAATATAAAAGATATATAAATATACAACTCAAAAGATAAAATTTAAGATATATCGAGATTTCAACAATGTTATATTACAAACAAAGAAATATTAATGAACATTACTATTTAATTTCAAAATATAATAATAATAAGAAATATGAGTAGAAATAAGATCTTATGCCGAAATCTTATACTGGCGGAATGCATCAGATACCGCTCAGCACGATTTCGGAATGCAGTGGATTCCAATCTTCCTGTTGGAATGCAACAAGATTCCAATCAGCAAGTCATGTGAATGCGGCAGTGCCAAGAGTGGTGTAATGAGGATACGCCATCACAAGGCATAAAAAAGTAACATGACCTGTGTTGTTGGAATGCACCGGATTCCAATCAGCTCGATGCCTGATCCATAAGATTATACTGCCGGAATGCATACGATTCCGATCAGTGACTCATGAAAAAGCACGTTTTTTACGTTGTTGGAATGCACCAGATTCCAATCAACACAGTACTGTATTGTTCCTTCTTAATGATACATGTTGATAAATGTTCCTCCATCCTTAAACGAGATATTTCCTGTTTTTTATGGAAGAAATAAAATGCCTGCAAATTAAATTAAATTAGCTTGTATCTCTTAAATTAGATAGGCAAGTATTGCATTACGTATAGTGGCAAAAGTACATTCAAGACTGATACAGCTATACAAGTCATTGTAGTGCGCGCACGAGATAAGAAGAGGATTATTTTTAGCAAAGTTTCGTCGACAAAGGGGTAAATAGAAAGGAACGTAGTGTCTGGGGACCAAACGCATGAGCAATACTCGAGTATTGGACGCACCAGCGAGGTGTAAAAAACCTTAGTGAGGTACGGCTCATCGAACTCTTTAGCCCATCTTTTAACAAATCCAAGTAAACCCAACGCTTTGTTGGCAATAGATGAAATATACATGTTAAAATTCAATTTCGGATCAAAAAGGACACCTAGATCATTTGCAATAGATATACGCTCCAAAGGCGTACCATCTATTACATAAGGTTTCAATGCTGGCTTCACTCGGTGAAATGTCATATGCTTACATTTAGAGCAATTTCAAGCTAGTAAATTTGTTGTGCACCAACATTGGAACGAGTCCAAGTCGGCCTGAAAAAGATCCAAGGAACTCAAATCGGTAGACAGTAAGTGTAGCAAAGTTTTACATCATCCACATACATTATAGTATGGGAATATAATATTGTCTGTGGCAAGTCATTAATGAAAAGGGCAAAGAGCAAAGGGCTTAGATGACTTCCCCGGGGTACGCCGGAGGAAACTCCGAACGATTCCGACAGATTGCACTTGAACAGGACTTTTTGGGTCCGGTTAGAAAGATAGCTTTTCAGCCGCATTAATAGGTGAAACGGAAAGCCCAGTAAATCAAGCTTATGAATAAGTAACTCATGGTTAACGGTATCAAATGCTTTGCTGAAGTCCGTGTAGATGACATCCGTTTGCTTGTTCGCTAAAAATCCTTCCATATCTATAGAGGTGAATACAAGCAAATTTGTAGTGGTTCACCTTTGACGAATGAAACCGTGTTGGCATGGAGATAAAAGACTAGAACACTGATACTGGAGTTGACTGGTAACAATCTGTTCAAAAACTTTAGGAATGACTGAAAGTTTAGCAATACCCCTGTAGTTTTCAACTTTTGACCTACTACCTTTTTTATGAAGGGGTATAATAAAATACTGTTTCCAAAGTGCCGGGAATGACGCAGATCCCAGAGATAGCTGAAATAATTTTAAAATAGGCTCATACATGTTTTCGGTGCAGTACCTAAGCACGCAACTAGGAACACCGTCCGGTCCCGGAGAAAAGGTGGGCTTCAAAGATTGAAGACTCTGAAGAACAATATTACCATCAATAGCAGGATTCCTAATGGAATATCAACACCGCTGGGAGCATACCCGAGCATTTTTCAAGCGGAAGTATTAAGCCAGTGTGCAGACTTGAACCTACAGCGCGAATACTCCAATGAAACAATTGCCATACTCAGTGACAGTCAGGCCGCCCTCAAGACGATCTCGGCGTCTGAAATAAAATCAGCATTAGTCCTTGAGTGCGTTGAAAAGCTAAATCAACTAGGAGCACACAACGAACTGCAGTTGGCCTGGGTTCCTGGCCACAGGGGAGTTGAGGGTAATGAACAGGCGGACAGCCTGGCAAGAGAGGCAGCAACGGCACGGCCTATTGGTCCTGAGCCATTCCTGCCAGTAGGCCCGCAGGAAATCAGAGGGCATCTACTAATAGAAGAAAGGGAAAAGAGGGAGGAACACTCTCAAAAGATAACTTAAGGATCCTAACAGCTATTCTTACAGGACATTGTAGACTGAACAGCCACATGCAGAAGCTGGGCATACTAACGAACAACATATGCCGATTTTGTGATCGATCAGCGGAGACGTCTATCTATCTAAAAGTCCGCCAATCATAATAGCACCCAGCCAATCGTTGGTTATATCGAATCCGATGCCGGACAATTTATTCGAAGTATTTACGAGTTGGTTAACATATACCGTCATAGATTCGCAATTTTCTAGACGTGTGGTGATCAATTTCCGCAGTAAACCGGTTTTTCGTGTCGCCATATAGATTTAGGAGCGTTTTCCAAACATCATACCGCGTTGTCTGATTTTGTATATGTACATAAATCGACTCGTTTACCGATAATATAATTTTCGCCCTCGCCTTTCTTACTTTTCTTTCATCTTTTTCAGAAACAGGATCGGTAATACACCCTTGGAGGTCACACAGCTCCAAAATGCTTTCCACTGCGAATCGCCACGTATGAAAATTTTGGCTTCCGCGCAGTTTCTCAACCACCTGTAACGTTTGCTCCGCCATGTAACCTTTTTTTTACATTTTTTACAACGAATGTTATTTTACGCTCGAGAATTAAATTAAAATTTTAGCAACGTATGCTTTCGTATTAATTCATTTATCGTAATTTAAACACACACGAGGCTGGGCCCATAACCTCTTCAAATAAACCGAGCGGATGAAAATTCACAAGTGGATTTAATCATATATGTAATACTCCTATATTGCTACAAAAGGCTAGGTACATTCCCAAACATCAGAGCGCCGATATATTGCTGTTTGAACGTTTTTGTTTTTGTATTCAATAATCGAATGTACCTAAATTTTAAGTTTTTCTTGTCACACTTATGCTGCTACAATCACAAAAATTTTATAGGCTGTCTTGTTTTGATTTCGAATTCAAAACACATTGCGAGCATTTTCTATTAGCAATATAGGAGTATTACATATATGGCTTTAATGATAAGTTCAAAGTTAAAAAGGAAGTATAAGAATGTAAAGTAATATGATACATATGATATAAGCAAATATTAGCAGGCTTGCCATATAAGTTATTTTTAACATCGGCAACAAAATCGGGGTAATTCGGAACCTTAAATTAGTAACTACTGTAAAAAAATTAGATAATTTTTGAGAATAACGGGGTATTGCCGTAAATTTGTGAAAGCTTACGCGAAAGTAGCGTATCCTATGATTTACTATTTAAAAAATGGGAAAAAGTAAATACTAGCCATCCTACTTTGATCTCAGCTTTTGAGAAACTAAAAACCTTAATTACAGAATTTCCAATTTTACGTTATCCAAATTTTAACAAAAGGTTTAAATAACTACCGATGCAAGTAACTTTGCCCTTGGGGCTGTTCTGTCGCAGGAAGGCCACCCTATATGTTTCCCATCGAGGCCACTAAATGACCACGAGAAAAACTAATCCACGATTGAAGAGTTACTTAGCATAGTTTGGGGGGTGCAATACTTTAGGCCCTATATTTTTGGCAAAGAGTTCGACTTGCAAGCGGATCACCAACCGCTTAAATTGTTACATACAAAATATAGGGGTAAAGATATAAACCCACGCCTTCAAAGGTGGCTAGTCCAACTAGGAGATTACGACGCCAAAATAGATTACATTCAGGGAAAAGACAACAAAATCGCAGGTTTTCTCAGTCGAATTAACCCTGATACAAACGAAATTAATGTTTTAAATGAAGAAAGTGACAATTTCTTAACGATGGCAACAATACACTCACAAGAGCAAAACCATAATGAGCACTTTCCGATTTTGGATACTGTCGTGAACAGATTTAAAACACAAATTATTTTAGTAAAACAAAAACAAAAGAAAGGGAATTTATCCTCGGAAATAGACGCATATACATTAAACAAAGCGACATTCCTGACTGTATTTCAGCCATAATTAGGCGAAATATGCCCTCAGGTAAAATCGGAGTATACTCAGAGCTCAGTGACTCAACCTACAACGTTGTACAGAAGAAACTGATAGAATTGTTTGAAAACGTTAAAAATATAAAGTTCGTAAAATACTAACTAGAAATTATAAAACACATATCAGTTTTTCACACCAAGGAATCAGGAAATTCGGGTATCATACCTAATTACGAAAATTTAAAGCGAAAAATATATTATCCAAACCTAAGGCACATTATAAGTTAAGTAGTAAACAATTGCGTCATTTTCACTGCATCAAAATATGATCGAACTCCTATAAAAAAGAAGTTTTGCATTACGGAAACCCCGTCTGATAAAAGGGACACCTACGTAAACTCCAAACATTCCTTCGTAATTTTCCTAGATAAATTTTCAAAACATGTCGTAGCTTTTTTCCTAGAAAATAGAAACAGTCTAAATTTGATAGAAAATATCAGACTATACATCTCAGCTAAGGGCAAAATGAAAAAAAATTATTTGCGATAATGAATTTATCATATGTCTGTAATTAGAGACTTGCTTTTACAATGGGTTTTTGTTATTGTTATTAGAGAAAAATTGCAAAGTTTACAAACGGCGATGGTAACCAGGACATGTTTCTGAATTTCACTTCTTCATCAGCTAGCTTATCGAGAGCTGAGCATTGAACTTGAATCTCCAAATTCATACTAATTATGAATTATAATGAATTTAATTCAGTCAATGTAAAACAATTTTGTAAAGACGAAGCTATAGAATTCCATTTATCCAAGCCAAGCAGCCATACTGGCAACTCTGATGTAGAAAGGCTCAATAATACATTAACTGAAAAAATTCGAGCACTAAATATAGAAAAAAAGTTAGCAATAAAAGACCAGTAAGCAAGGCAATAGAAATTTACATCAACACTTTCCATTCAACGATAGAAAATACGCCCAACAATGTTCATAACAACAAAGTAGACAACAATAAAGCAAAAGAAGAAACAAATACAAAAACATTTAGGAAAATATCGAGAGCTAATAAAAAAGAGAGGAATATACAGAAACATGAAGTGAGGGATTTGTAGAAAATTATTTAAATGTCAGACACAAGGAACAACCAAAATTTCGAAAAATGGAGCTAGCCAATGTCCATGAATCAAATATTAAAAGACGCTTTAAACAAAATACAAACAAATAAAAGTAAATAAAAAGAATCTTTGTGTATATTTATATTTGTATAGCAACACTTTATTAATATTGTTCACCAATTTTAGTACTATTTAAAATCATAAAAATTTACTGTAATAAATTTAGTAATATCCAAACAAACATTAAGCTTACAAAACGTTGGTTTTTTTTATTTACAAATTGTTTAAAAGTAAGCGTAAAGCAATCAAAGAAAACTTTTTATAAATGACTAGCGGGACCCCGGTATGCTTCGCTACACCAATACAAATATTGGAAAAAGAATAAAATATCATAGAATTTTTTTAATCTTTATTTCAATTCTTAATACAAAACATTTGGATAAACTACATTTTTCGTTTTTCCATCTGGGATATGAATAAACAAACAATTTGGAACAGGCAACGTGCGAAAAGCACGGTTCCTCCAAATTCAATCCGCATAATCGAAGCGTTTGTCCTTGCGCCTTGTTGACTGACATAGCAAATGACAGGCGCACTGGAAATTGCAAACGCTGAAATGTCATGTCTGTTGGTATCAGTGGGATTCGCGGTATAAGCACAATTTCACCTTTCGCTTGCCTGTCAGTATTGTTGCTTCAATTAAATTCGTCATCAACTTTTTTTACATTCAGTCTTGTTCCATAACACAATTTTGGTGCATTTAAATTCCGTAATAAAATAACTGATGAGCCGACCTTCATCAGATTTAAACAATGCGATGGCATACCAGACGGTTACAATGAATTCAAAAATTCAACTGCATAATTCACTGCGTCATCTTGATTCATTGCACTATCCACTGACTTGTATGTTGTCGCCACACCTGGCAGTTTTTTCAGAATGTGATGATTGATTTCATTGACATGTACATTTTTTGGTGCCAGTATTGCGCGTTCTCTCAACCAATCGTGATTCATTTTATTTTGAACAATATTTGGAAACACTCGTTCCATTAATTCTTCTTTTGATTGGATAATTGTACAAAAATTGTTTGGCAATGTAATCAAACCATTTATTTTGTCGATTGGAATTTTGCCATTTCCGATCTCTAACAATTGCTTCGAGAACTACTCTGCAGACTGATCATTGTGCAACTGAACACGCATGTTTATGTGTAATGTTAATTTTTTCACGTATCGCCACAAAAGGGAAGACTTCAAACATGCATTGATCTTATCTGCCGGTGTTGATCGTGGAATAACGGGCAATGTTTGTCGAAAGTCACCTGACAATAAAATTAAAGCACCACCAAAAAGCCTTCGGTTTCCACATAAACCTTGCATCGTTCGATTTAATGCTTCCAATAATTTTTTGTTTGCCATTGTACACGCATCCCATAGAATGACCGCTGCTTGTTGCAAAACGTTTCCCATCGCTAAATTTTTGGATATGATACAGGTTGGAGTTTCAACCACCTCTATATTCAATGGCAATTTAAAGCTGAATGAGCTGTTCGTCTTCCATCCAATACATTTGCAGCAATTCCAAAAGAAGCGAGTGCCAAAGCAATTTTCTGTTGCGATCGAATAGTTGCTAAAATCAATGAAATCACAAATGTTTTTCCGGTGCCGCCAGGTGCATCCAAAAAATATAATCCACTAGTGTTATCAGAAACAGCTTGAAAGATTTTGTCATATATATCATTTTGTTGATTGTTCAATTTGGTGATGTTGGATTGAACAAATGTACGTAAATCGTCACAATCGAATTGTTGTTCACGCTGCAACTCTCGATCAAATAAATCATGCATTGGACGATTAGGTGAAATCAAAGCTAACTGCCCCAATGCTTTATTAGCAATCGCAAGACACATCTCTTCAATTATTATCAAAGCTTCATTGTACATTTCCAATGTAATCAGCAAATCAGGATCCATTGCTCTACGACGCATCCGAAGTAAAATATATTCAGCATATAAAATAGCATTCGTATTTGCTGTGGATGAGATGAAATCGATGCATCATGAAGTATTGCGTCCCAATGAGTGTCATCTTCTAACAAATGCAAGAGCTGACATGCTTCGCGATATGTCTGACACAAATGACCGTGAACTGTTCTTAAATCCTGAAATGATTTTGGTCCTCGAACGTTTACCAACAACATTCCCAAATAGAAACATTCAGCATTGTTGGGATGTACCGTATACATCCTACCCAAGGCATCTGTTTGGAAAATACCTGGATGAATATCAACTGGTGTTCCTTGTTTACACCGTTGAAATTTTTTCGATGATGCATTCCAGGTGTAATATTGCGATATATCAACATATATCAGATTTCTGGTAAATATGTCGATTTCACAATTGAAAAAAGCTGTTAAAGTAGTTGCTGGTGGTTGTGCTGCTCTCTGCTATACAGTCTCAGTAGTGAAATAAACTCGTTGACCATTCTCCAGATAAACTGCCAAATGGACAACAACAGGATGTCTTTCGTGCAAAAGAAACGAAAAGATACGCCAAACTGCTTCGTTACTGCTTATGTATCGCCCCATTTGATATTGAGTGATTTCATCATCTACTCTAAAAACAGCCATATCACTTCCTTCATTCACATATTTATAAACGTGTTTGATAGACTTTACTGAGTTACAGTACTCAACATTTATGTGAGCCTGAAAAACTTTTGACAGTATAGGTGAATATGGAACGACACAACGATTGTCTACTTCGATGTCTTGATTGCGCACTCTTATTATCGCCGTTTTACTATTATTTTCAAATGATCGACGTCGATACAATGGATATCCGTCATTGCCTGTTATGGTATAGGAAATTAATGCTCTCGGATACTGCTCTGAACATTTCCCATCGATCATACATGGTGAATTCATATTTATTTCACCGCATGGACCGTGAATCATGTTTTTTTTACCACTTCAAATAATTCTGGATCGATGGTTTGATCTGGTATTTCGGCTGATATGATGCTATCAATCTCGTCCGGTGTTATTTTACTTACCAGCCCTTTTTTGCCATTCAATCGAGTACATGCAACATTATACTTTTCCAAAAACGCTTAATTTCGCAATTAAATCCATCAGTGCCTTCAATTTTTGCCGGAATACACGTGCTGTAACATCGTGTCGATCTGTTGGTGACTGACCGTCGAACAAAATATTTTTTATATCGTTCCACATCGGATTACACGTAAAAGATCTGAAAAGATCTGGTCGGGCGCATTTTCGAACATATCGCATAGCATCTTGTGCACATTCGTGCATGTGGCGTGGACTACCAATATAAGAAGCTGGTAATATCGTCAGACGTCCGATATCATTCACATTTGCATCATTCGCTATTGCATCTTACAAATGTATGTACTCTTCAGATCGCAATTTGGCTTGATTGAATCGGATGAAATTGAGACTTTCAGTTTCAATTTTTGCATACATGTCTACAATGTATTGGTGAAAAAGTTTACCACATCTCAGGATGTAATTTTGTTCTTGTGCACGGATCATCAGTCAATAAGAATAATAATTCATCGCACGAACTTTCTTTTGAACATCTCGACCTGTAAAAAGTATTTTCATTCGATTTTAAATTTTAGTTTTTACTTAATATCTGATTAATATAATTAGTATATTATTTACCGGTTCTTGGATCTATCATTGGTATATTAATGTGATAATCATCATCAGCTTTCCAATGTAGAATTGGATATTGTAATGCGTCGTAACTGCGATGAAGCTCCGAAACACGCTGTATTTGTTCATTTCTACGATGAAGTAAAATATCGCGGGATTGAAAGTGATCGCCAACAATTAAAATTGCCACTTCATCAATCTTCGGTACATTAAATCTTCTGGCATGCTCACCAAAAGGCGTTTTACCCGCTCTGATTATGATTTTGTGATTATCAGATGGCATACAATAGAGAGCGGTGTTGGACAATTTCAGTAATTCATTGTTCTGTTGAAAAAATCTTTTGAGATGGCAAATAATCGCTAGTTTTGTATGTGAGCCGATTGGGCAACGTCCATCCAACTCACGATTTTCATCTACGATAAAATATATTTGCAAAAGTTTATGGTTAGCGTCAGGAAATGGTAACAATGCACCCGTTTGATGATAAATCTGACCTTGCATCTGTAATATGCATGCAATGTAATTTGATGTTGGATCAGAATCCTTAAAAATGTTGTAGAAACTGTTACTTAGATCTACAGAACAATTAGATATTCCACATGAAGTAATCACCTTAAATTTCGGTATAAAATTGTCTCTTATAATTTTTGTAACACCAAAAGAAGTCATTTGAAATGGTGAATTGTGTTCTTGTATATGATTCACAAAATGCTTCGACACCAAAAATCAATGAGTGCAATGGATCAGGTGGAGTTTCAAATGCCGGCAATTTCACTTTGCCATTAGCATAACACATGCCAGCCGTTTCATCCAGAAACTTAGTTGCTTCACAATGTGGACATATCGCACTCATTAATCTAATATATCCATGCATACTGTAATCAATTTGTGGATCGCAATTAAAAGCAGCACGATACATATTTTCTAGAATACGACGTCGTATTTGTTTTGGTTGTACTGGATTTCTTTGCCGCTGTGGTTCTGCAGATCTATTTCGTGCATATCGTTCACGTCGTATTTCATTTTGTTGTGACAGGTCTTCTTTGAAGTAATATTCTGTTAGCACTACGCGTACGTCGACCGATATTTTGACGTCTGGTTCGAGGCATTTTCTTCAAAAAAAAGGAACAAGATTCACTAAAACTCCATGTTCAACGCAAGAAATTTAATTTAAGAAAAGCACATATGCAAACAAAAAATGCGCGGACGTGTATGTCCAAAAGGCAAAACGAAAATACAAACCGTGCAAAAAATTTGATGAAAAACAAAATAAAACACGTGCGCACGATTAGATACAGTTGAAATGACTAAATGTATTCTGTAAAATAAACGAAGAAAGAACATTTTAAAAATTAAATTTGAAGAGAAAAACATTGCTACAATTTTCTACTATGTTTTTGTTCAACGATACGACATACTTACAGAAGGAATTCCCAATGTATATTGTATAAATATTGATATGAATTCAATTGAAAATGAAGAAATTCTCAATCATGAATCGAAAACTACATAAATATTGAACACACGTGTTGATTCTCCATAGTTCATCACAAAAAGACCTAATGTCAATATACACGAAAGTACGTTGTGACAGATATATTGTGTTGTGGGGTATCTCTTTCCATTGTATCTGAAAAATCCCTATTGCCAAAATGGCAGCCATGTTCATTGTTCATACTCTTGTCTAAGAAAACTCGATCAGATGCAGATGAATCAGTACAACCCATCAAAATACATTTCTTCATTACTTTTTTTAAACTTTTTTATTATTAAGGCATCAGAGTAAAAAAGTTAGTAAGTGTGTAGGAACAACAATTTTCGGGACGCTGGTAAATATATTTGTTGAGCTCAACGGATCCATGAGTTAGGTTACCAAATATTTGTAGCGATACTGATTCGAAAACAGGTGGGCAAATGTTTTTATGTTGACTTGATCCGTATTTCGAAGAAACATTGTATATGTAAATCTTATGGCTATCAGATTTGGTAGTCGTAAATTTGCAAGTTGAATGGCAACATTCAACGATTCGTATAATCGTTTTCCCAATAAGTGATTTCTCGTCGTGAAAGAAGATTGAACACGTTGCGCCGAACCATTCTTTGTTGGGACAGTTGTGTAATGAAGAGATATTTTAAATTTTCAGTAAGGAAGCGACCATTTGAAAAGAACCAGTTGAAATTTGCGGAATGTCGGGTTTTGTTTTCGAGAAATCTAAAATATTGACCGAAATAATGCATCAGCGCTTCGTCGTAAAAAATGCGATGAACTCGATACTCTTGAATTCTTGTTGCCAAAATCCCAGCCAAAAATGAATTTGACGATGAGAAATGTATGACTTTTTCATCAGAATGCAATCGGCCAGCAATTTCCAATATTATTTCAACTTTATTCATGGTTGTTTCTGAAAAAAAGCAACGGAATTCTATTACAATGTTGTTTCTTTGATACAACAAAATCACACTTAATAAATTTAGTGGGACGTTACTAACCAAATTAAAGCACAGCATATACCGAATTTATTTAAATCCAGTTAATTTATTCTTGTTTTCACAGTTTTTATGAAAGAAAAAAAAAAACAAAACAAATCCAATGACTTCTTTTTCCTTTGGTTTTCACTTGAGAAATGCCGAACGCCAAATTATAATTCTAGAAACGTCAATTCCATTGAATAATGCAAAATGGAAATAAGCACCACCTATTCCATTTCATGAAATAACGCAAATATGCAAATAAGCACCATCTATTGGTATGAAACGTAGCCGTAGCTTGGTGTGATATATCTCAAACTTTACAGAAACCATCTACATGATAGCCCAAATGTACTGTAGAAATTTAGTTGAATTTGGTGGAGCCGGTCTCAAGTTATAAAATAACACCAAAAATGTGCACTTATTTTTATATATATAGATAATTTTTACTTCAACAATTTCAATAATATTACATAATATATGAATGTATATGTAAATACATATAGGAAATAATCCTTAATTTCATACATATGTACACTAAATGAAGAATGGCTACAATTCTAATGGGTTGTTGGAGAATCCAAGGAACGATTTTAATGCAGCCATTCCCTTTTATGAACAAATGTTTATGAAAATAATTTGAAACTTTTCCGAGTTGAAAAATTGGACAAATTATTTTTTTTTCGTTTTTTTTTTCTTAACATTTACAATTCACTTTCACAGCTAAATTATTTATTAACATTTGCCTTCAAGGCTTATAAAATGTTTTCCAAAAAAAGGAAATATTTAATACTGAGGGCGTTTATATAACGATTAATACATTTCGTTTCATTGTTCACTCTTTTACACTCAAATTATAACTTCAAATCATGTTAACGTTAAGCTGTTGAGTGTACATGTAAAAACTATTGCTCTAACTATGTTAAAACATGTATAGCTAAATTATTTTAATCGTTAGCTGTAAGCATTTCCAATAGAGCGGAAACCATCTCTTCATTTAGCTCTTTCACTGTAAACAAAAATGTTATTTCTAATTAGAATACAGGAAACTATCTCTTTTTGTTAAACTCTTCCGAACCAACAGTCACTTTGGAAAACTAGTGACTATTTTTGCAGAATGTGGCAAAAACATGTGTTATAATACTTATTTGCTAAATATAGCAAATTAAGTACGATAACTTTTATTACTGTGCTGAAGCGCATACCTGGAGTACCTCAAAAAAAGGTAATTCCGTAAGTCGCGTTTCCCTAGGGATTGTGCGTTCCTCTTCTGCGAATTCTGGGTATTTATCTTTAAGAACAGGATTCGCGGGCATTTCCTGGCATAGAAGTCCGACGCCTGTTTATCGATAACAATGAGGACCTGCTTGTGTTTTTTTGCTTCATACGGCTGTGTTCTCAGGTGCAAAATGCTTAAGGAGATGACCTCTCAAACCCCTGGGAGGTGTGGCCTCATCAATCAGATGTCTGATTAGGAAATTGCGCCCGCGGGCGTTATTGCACTGCGCCAACAATTTCATATATAATCTGTAAATAAGTTGTTCAATTTTGTTTTTTTTTTTTTTTTACAGAAGAACAAGTGGGGTGTTTCGAGTGAAAACAATGTTTAATTTTTTGGAAAGTAGTAGCTCTACCAATATCTTTACCCGTTCAGAAGTTATGACCAAGAGAAGATATGATAATTGCAGCATGTTAGGGCACATAACCATGGCAGTTATGCCTGTCGTATGATTCAAGAGGTTGCGTGTCAGCGTAATTTATAGCTACTCCAATCCAAAATCACCAGCAGCCAAGACCCTGCCTACCCCAAATTCCTCATAGAACTAAGGGGTGGGGCAGAGTATCCTAGAAGGTTTAATGTGGTCGTTCCTGAGATGGTACTGCTTATCTCTATCTATATCTGGCAAACGACCCTTAACATGGATAGCATTCGCCAAAAATTTCGGATAGTGTCCTTATCGCTGCAACATTAACAACATAAATCCACTTTGAATTCGCAATTTTTTCCAAGGTATGACTTTTTTTAACAAAGTATAAGGAAAATGCTTATATTTCACCGTCTACCAAAAGAGGTATATAACTATTTATTTATACAAGGAAAATTGGTTTAAGGTGGTCCGCTACTAAAATTTTGTCACAATCGGATTTGGAAAAGATGGCTGAAGATATTGAGACAGAATTGAAGCCGGTGATTGCTCCAAACAAACGTCCGTTAGAGGCATGGAATGTACGGATACAATCCGTATATAAAATATATGTACCAGGGATAAAGAATAAGATGCACTCTACTAGGAGATTTGTCGAAAGTTATCGCGAAGCAGGGATCCTGGGGTGACTTGCCCCGAAATGGCCAAAATCGCCTAGGCGCATCTAAGTGATGATGCCCATTTTTTAAACGAATATTGTTTTGTATTAATTTTCTATCGGAACTTGAACCGTTCTAGTTTTCGTTGCCCGTGGAGTAAACCATACTTTTTATATTTTCTTACCATATGTACCTACACAGCAGCGCGCTTTAATAATGCTATTACACATCCTGGCACCGAGTACTGGTCGATCAGTGCATAACTTTGTCGCGTTTTGCAATGACAATACGGAGTTTGTGATGTAATGAACAATGAATGGATGCGATTCAATGCATTTTTATTGTAATAATGCCTTCATTTCAACTTCAACAAATTCTCTGTAATTTATAAAAAAAGTACAACTTTGAAAATTTAAAAAATTTGTATTTCTACTTTAATGTTGTGCGCGTAGTCCCTTTAACAGGCACGGAAACTGTTATTCCTTTTATAATATAATTCCTTGCAAAACTATTAATTTTAGACTTTAAATATATTTGGATCAAGATAAAAATTATTTCCGGATTTTTATTACCTGAGTCCGATAGAACTAGTTAAACTCGGACCTTTAAAAATAAAAATAAATAAATAACTAGTTCTATCGGACTCAAAAAATAAAAATACAGATTTTACTTTTATATGTGGACTTTTATGGAAAAAGTTCCATAAATAAAAAGAATGCATGATTCGACATAATATTGCTATAGGGATACCTTGGGAACTCAAACATTTTCACCTACGACAATTCGATTTCTGTTGCATTTGTTAATTGATCAATCTTAAATTGTTGATTCAACATATCAACGCGATGTTGTAAGAGTGCCGCTATTTTTAAAGCTTATAAAATCGTTGAAAAATCCCATGGAAAAGCAAAATACTTGTTATAACATATAAGACTGTAAAGCAATATCTGCAGCTATGCAATGCAGCTATTCCCGCGACTGCTGTAAAAACATATCTGGCGCGATTGGTTTGTCGAAAATTTGTAATGTTAAAATATGCAAGCTCCTGTGTATTCGTTCCATGCGTTCCACAACAAAGCTACTTTTGGAAAATTAATATTTCCTTATTTCTTTATTTTTTAATAAATGCAAATCTACGTGTAAAATTAGGTTTAGCTGTATGACCTTACGCATTTATTCATAGTAAATTTTACCAAGTAGCGCAACTAACAGCTGATCGGTGAAATTTGCACATTCACACGCACAGTTCTCAACTCTGTTTAAAAAAAAAACTTAAGATTATTTAGCTTAAATTTTAAAGCGAGATCAGCCTTACCAAGTGATATATATATAGAATATATAAGGCGTTTTTGTTGTATTAAAAGAATCTTTTTATTTATATTAAAGTTTTTATCATTTATTTTTGAACTTTATTTTAACAATTTCATGCGATTTTAAAGCATTTTCGTGCATATAAATACAACCATGTGCATATACGTTTTTGACATTACATTTCATACACGTTCGTATTTGCCATTCTCATTGTTTCTAAATTTGTAAACAATGACTGCGGATATTCTGTGTGCTTTTCGAAAAAATTTATTATTTTTGTGAAATTTTATACTTAATCTGTGGTATTGTGGTGGTCAAAAAGCTTTTATGCAAAAATACTTAGCCTCACAACGCGACAATGTATTTCGTAATGTCTAAGTACTTATATGTATATGTACATATTTGATGTGGAAGCTTGCATTTGAGAACACGGTTGCCACTTCAGTCCATTCCCCTCCACCCCTATATGGTCCGATGGTCCCTTTTTCTCAATGTTGGGTCTTTTCGGCACGGTTTTGGTACTTTTATTTCTTTTTCACTGAAACAAAAATTCAAAACACTGCTAAAAAAATTGCCGCAAAATCTATTACCCACATATAATTTTTAATTTACCCCAATGGAATTCTTACCACGAAAATTGCTCTATCAATTTCACTTGGGAGATAATTTGGGCGAGGCATTAAAAATGAAGTGTTGAATGTTCGGACAAACACATTGTCATTAATTTTTGATGAAACAACGCACTTATCAGAAAAAGACTTGTTTTAGTGTTTAGATATTTCGATCGGTATTCAATTATTATACAGCTGAAACTTTTAAGACGCTTCATTTTAGTTCAAAACTCACCTAAAGGTACACTTTATTTTTGTTTGTGCAGTTTTAACTAAAGCCAAGTATCTCCTTTATTGAAATTTTATATAAGACATCCCTGAAACATCCTACAATTTTCGCTTTTTACAAAAAATACGACACTCTAGTAACTTGCCGAATTGTTTGTATATCAATAAAATAAAACTAAAATTTGGTCCTTTTTTTTGGGGTCTGGTCCTTTTTTCTATAAATTTTGGTCCCAAATGACAACATGGTGTGGCAACCGTGGTTGAGAATGCACGTGATAAGGTTGCATTTTTCCGAACTTAATTTGTTTTTAAATAATGAAATAGTAGTATGCAAGCGACTGCCATAGTAGTAGACATGTACATGAATAAATATTATGAACAAAGTTTAAAGCTAAAAAAAATGTCTTTGAAATATAATCTAAGAGAAGATGGACACGAGTCATAGCTTCATAGACGCGTATTAGGCACAGCAAAAGCAATCTTTAGTGTAGAGAGATCTTAGCGGCATGCCATATTTTGCAGGCGTCTACGAAGCTACGCCTCTTTTGTATCTTGCCTAAGTTAAACTTTTTAGGAGATCTAAATTTTTTAGTTAATATTGATGAATAACACCTAAAGCAAATACGCTCAAAGTTACTTTTGCGTCGTTTTGGCACTTGCGTTGAGTCTACATCTGACTTTGAACACGTGCTTTAATTGCTTCAATCCATAAGCAACGCAACGCCAACGTCAAAGCAACACACAAATAATTAAAAACTTACGTTCTTCTTGAAGTTTCTTGCATTTTAGAAAAAAAAAACCGATTTTCTATCGCCGTTCAACTAAATAAAAAACATAATTTTGTATTCATGTCGATTTCGTGATCGATCAGGAGAGACGGTGGAATATATCCTCCTGGAACTCGACGCAATCTGATGAGGGCGCAATAGATACACGGTCGCAGTGCAATCCCCAATAAATTTTCTATCTATCTTCATGTTATAAAAATAGTTGTATTTCATTTTTCCTCATGTGACAGGGGAACTTCTAACGTCCGTTATTTTAAAGTAACACTTATTTGACGAATCACTGAATGATTTCTTTCAAATAAAGTGTTTGTTAGCGTTCACCGAAGATGGTGAAAACGGCCCCTGGAATTGTTAGCTTATATAGCCAAAGAAGTTATGCATGCAATTTATGAAATCATTTTTATTATATAAAATTTGGTTGACATATCAGATTTGTCAATATTATTTTAGTCCTGCTATTTTTAACACATTTATAATATTTAAGAACATTTAAGAAGTAAGAAACATGATTAATGCTTACCTTAATACGTGTTTCATTTATTTTCATTGAGGAATAAGTTCGTAAAAATAAAAAGCACATTTTTATAAAGTGCATGTTAAGCCCCATAGATAAAATGAGTAACAGAAGGAACATTGGTTTATATATTACATTTTTAAAATGAAAATTTCCTGCTAAAAAAGTAATAGAATGAATATTGGTTTGTACATTACATTTTTAAAATGAAAATCTCCTGTTAAAAAAGGAGCAAAACCTAACTACATTTTTAATTTTCGTACTTAACTACACTCCCTTTTGTGATTCAGGATTTCAGGCAAATTTTGAAAAAACTCCGAATATCAATACCTTCATTATATGACATTCGACTGCCTAGTCCACTGCCTTCCACTCTATTCGCAACATAAGCTCTATTTAAGCTGCCAAACTATATAGTAAACAATGCTTTTATTGTTCGCTTCAAAGTGAGGGACGGGTTTCTCCCGCTCACATGAATACATAATTTATTTACTAAGTTCAGGTATATGATGTGTACATATCTAAATATATAACTAGCTCTTTAGACAGTAGCTGAGGTTTGTCATACTTTATGCTTATCAAACGCAAATCAGTCTCGGGATATATATCTCTGCAAGCACCATTAAAATATTGTCCTGCTTTAATACATCATTAGCCGTTACATTTTTCACATCAACTCGCGTCTTTGATTGGATAATCTGGCTGTCATTGAAAAGTTGAATACACAAGATTAAGTTAGAACTGTTTTAAAATCGTTGTGTTTGTACTGAGTTCAAATTACTTGATTAAATTTTCTAATCGCAAAATGTCCTGCTTGTTAATAAGCTTTCCGATTAAGATGAGTTCGAGTTTACAATGATCTTTTGTGACATCATTGGAGACTTGGTATGTGATTTTGTTGAACAGCGAACGGATAGCAGCACTTAATAAGTTTGTTGCTTAGAAAAAATATTTTTGATTAACAAATTAAATAATTATGTTAACATATTTATATCATAATATGAAATGCTTATTGTACCACATATTCAGAAAGATCCCACTACTAGGCTGAATACAAAGTGAAAGCGAAAAAGAATATATAATCTATATATTGTTACAATTTTACTTGCAAATCCTCTTATTTGCAATCCTCTGCTAAGTTCGAATCACTAAACTGTTGAATAAATAACTCCAATTTGTAATAATGCAAAATGGCCTTTATTAAAGTACTTCACAATAACACTCAAACTGTGCAACGAATAGCTTGCTTAATAACCACACTGATTGATAGCTCAATGAAACTCTACTATTCAAAATAATACTGCTACTGCTCGCTAGATATCGTCTTAATCGAAACTGGTTGACAACTCAACTCAAACTGAATTCCAGCGCCTCTACAATTGTCGCCTTTTATACTCTTTTGATTTCAACCTTCGCATCTTCTAGGCACTTCCAGAATCTACTAGTCCAATAGCTCTCAAACTTCTCAGCTGTAACTACAATTGCACAATTTTATAGTTTTTCTCATTGCATACTTATAGGAGTATCTCAGATATATGCATATATTTGTGCATTGACTCTCCGCTGCTCGTATACGTACATGGTACATATATGTAGAAGCAGTTATTGTTTCGTTTATGTAGATACATGATGATTGAATTATTGATGTGCATTCACGTCACTGCTTAGCATCGGCTTAGAGCTGGCAGCACTCCTTAGTTTCGCTAATATTCGTAACACTGCCCTCCACCTAAGTCTGATCGTCCCGATCAGACAAATCTCTCGATCTAAACGCTGCTAGCATCGCCAAATGTACCACTCTTCTACTCCGTGGTTTCTCAATGCTTTGTATGCGGTAGATGGTATCACTGATCTTCTTCACAACCTTGTACGGGCCTTCCCAACTGCACCGAAATTTGGATGGAACACCTTTCCACCGGTGAGGGTTGTATAACAGTACCAAATCTCCCGCCAAGAAACCTTTCGAATTATTGTTCTCATGGTACCTGTGTTTCATCGTACTACTCAATACCCTGGTTCGTTCTTTCACACTCTGTTGTTTGGCCGATGAACTACTTCGTAGAGCTTGCGCTGGACGGATTTGTTTAGCATAATCAGTATCGTTCCCACGTTTCCCCACAGTAGTGCGTTCTGGCTTGAAACTACCCTCGCATTCTTTCTCGGAAATTCGTTGCTTCGTTTTCCTGCATCTTTTAGGTTTTGTCAATGCCAGTGTTTCTCTCGCAGGTACTTTTGATTTTGATTTATTTGGCCCATTCCATCTATCAACCTTTGCCTTTGACTTTCGTGGTCTTTGTCGAGTCTTTTCCACCAGTACCCGATTACTGCTGAACCCCTTTTCCAAACTAAAGTTAAGTGGTATGTCCTGGTTCTTATAGCGCATAATTTTTCTCCGCATATCGATCCTGATGTCATGGTCAACCAAGAAGTCCACTCCCAATATGACTTCATCAACGATCTCCACCACAACGAATTTGTGTAGAACCATGATTTTTCCAATTAATACCTCACATACCACTTCGCCTTGGACTTGATTATACTCGCCTGTAACCGTACGCAACCTTGCTCCAGGTAATGACTTTACTCTCCTGTAGACTAAATCAGATCGAATCAAGGAATGAGATGCCCCCGTATCTACAGTCAGTACACGCTCTTTACCATACACATTCCCTCTGATGGTAAGACTGCTTGATTTCCTTCCAATCTGCGAAACATATATCACAGGACATTCAATAGCCGGGGCAAGTTTTCGTTCTTTACATCCGACACGCTCTTGCTCATTTCCGCCAGTTTTGCGTTTACGGCCACCCACATTGTTGGAACTATTAGGACCAAGATCGCAATGACGTGCAATGTGACCTGGGTTGCCGCACTTGAAACATTTAATAACTCCGGCATTCTTCTGTTGAGATCCCTTCAGTGCTTCCAAAATTGTGTCTACCCACTCTGACCTTTCTACTTCCACACGGCGTGCTTTGAAAACTGGCTTACACAGAACCGACGCTATTTCCTGAATCAGAGCATGCGATACCGTTTCAGCAAATATTAGTTTTGGATTCGCATATGTAGCCCGCTTCGTTTCCACATCTCGTATGCCATTTATAAAGCTCTGAATCTTTACCCTTTCAGTGTATTCCACGGGTGCATCCGCATTCGCTAAATGTGCTAGCCTTTCAATATCCGACGCAAAATCTTGCAATGTTTCACCAGGCCTCTGGAAGCGGTTCAGCAACTCCATTTGGTATATCTGTCTCCTATGCTCAGTTCCGTATCGTCTCTCTAGAGCAGCCATCAATGCTTCATAATTGTTCCGCTCTCCTTCGGGAATCGCCTGTAGGATTTCCGCTGCTGGCCCCTTCAATGCCACGAACAGTGCAGCAACTTTATCTTCCGCATTCCAGTTGTTCACTGCTGCGGTCTTCTCAAACTGTAGCTTGAAGACCTGGAAAGGAACAGAACCGTCAAAAGATGGAGTTTTTACCTTCTTATTACTCGCTGAAGCAGCCGGCCGATTAAGTTGCAATTCCTGTATACGACCTCTCAACGCATCCACCTCTCCCTCGAATTTTTCTTCAAACTGCGCTATTTTCTCGTCCATACGCGCTTCGAGTTTTGATGATATACGCGCCTCTTGTTCTTTCAGTTGTGTTTCCATCTTTGATGTAATCTGTGTCAACATTTCTGAAATACGTGTCTCATGTGATTCCAGCTGGGATGCCATATATGTCTTCTGTTCTTCCAATTGTGATGTTATACGAGTTTCCTGCGATTCCAATTGGGATATCATATACGTCTTCTGTTCTTCCATCTTCGATGTTATTCGTGTCTCTTGGGATTCCATCTGTGATGACAGTTGAGATGTTATATCTGTCTTTTGCGATTCCAGTTGAGAAGCCACTGTCGATGTTTGAGCAGATATTGCAGCCAAAATCATGTTCAAGTCTGTGCTCGTAACTATCTGCGTAACTGTCTCTTCCATTTTTGTTGTTTCCTCGCCTTCAAGATGAAAGTCATACTCTTCCACGTCAATTCCTTCTAATTCCATTGCCTCTCGTAGTCGTGCCTGAATTTCGAGTTTAATGCCGCTTGTATTCAATCCACGGCTCTCCAACTCCTTCTTTAGTTGCTGGATCTTCAATTCACTGAACTTTGCCATGTCCTTGTTGTCCTCTGGAATTTATTCAACAATTCCTCTTCTGACACCAATTGTTACGATTTTACTTGCAAATCCTCTTATTTGCAATCCTCTGCTAAGTTCTAATCACTAAACTGTTGAATAAATAACTCCAATTTGTAATAATGCAAAATGATCTTTATTAAAGTAGTTCACAATAACACTCAAACTGTGCAACGAATAGCTTGCTTAATAACCACACTGATTGATAGCTCAATGAAACTCTACTATTCAAAATAATACTGCTATTGCTCGCTAGATATCGTCTTAATCGAAACTGCTTGACAACTCAACTCAAACTCAATTCCAGCGCTTCTACAATTGTCGCCTTTTATACTCTTTGATTTCAACCTTCGCATATTCTAGGCGCTTCCAGAATCTACTAGTCCAGTAGCTCTCAAACTTCTCAGCTGTAACTACAATTGCACAATTTTATAGTTTTTCTCATTGCATACTTATAGGAGTATCTCAGATATATGCATGTATTTGTGCATTGACTCTCCGCTGCTCGTATACGTACATGGTACATATATGTAGACGCAGTTATTGTTTCGTTTATGTAGATACATGATGATTGAATTATTGATGTGCATTCACGTCACTGCTTCGCATCGGCTTAGAGCTGGCAGCACTCCTTAGTTTTGCTAATATTCGTAACAATATTAATACGCTAACATAATTTCCATGCAATCAATTGACAGGCTTTTTCGCATACTTAGCATACGTATAATCATATAAAACTTATATGAATTGATTCGTATTGATCAGCCGCAGAGCATAGGCCTATTTTTGTTAACAAATATTACTCTATTTGTTTATAATTAATAGAAATAGTTTTTTGTAAATTCGAACAATTCATACAAATATCGTAATTCATTTTCGTGCACAAGCGCGCCATCTTTGGGAACAATTATCTAAGTGTTCTAATGCGAATTTCAAAGACCTAAACTTTTATCCACAAGCGCGCCGTCTTTGGGAACAATTATCTAAGTGTTCTAATGTGAATATCAAATTTTATGTATCCTCGTTAATTCGAAAGCACAAACGTTTCACCTACATACAAATATGGTTTCCCATTGTTGCCACTTACCTATAATATCATTTACCAAAATCCTAAAAAATTGGTCCAAAATAATTTGTAACGTACCAAAAAATCTTAAATAGAATTAATTTTTGAACGGCCCATTTTTTGTGGCAAATTTCACTTCACGTAAATACATAGGACTTTATTTAACAGATTCTTTGTTTTTTATTTTAGTTGTTTTCAAAAAAACATGAAATCACAAATAATGAGTTCACTTTTGTTGGAACTAACTAATTTATTTATAACAATTAATGGCAAATTTGCCCGAAAATGTTTTTGCATTTGCAGATTTAATCCTTATTTTAGATAAAGTACATCTTATACTGAACAAAACAAAAAAGTTACAAAAATATAACATTACATTTTTTATATAGCCTTTTATGCTAATTACGAAACAAAAAAAACGTCCCAAAAACGTTTTTGAAGATTCTTTGTTTTTTATTTTAGTTGTTTTCAAAAAAACATGAAATCACAAATAATGAGTTAACTTTTGTTGAAACTAGTTTATTTATAACAATTAATGGCAAATTTGACCCAAAATGTTTTTGCATTTGCAGATTTAATCCTTATTTTAGATAAAGTACATCTTATACTGAACAAAAATAAAAAAAAAGTTACAAAAATATAACATTACATTTTTTATATTGCCTTTTATGCTAATTACGAAACAAAAAAACGTCCCAAAAACGTTTTTGATTTTAAAGCGACAATCAGCATCATAGCGGCCGTATTGCATAGGCAGTATATTACCCACTTCTATATATTAATACGTTAACAAAATTTCCATACAATCAATTGACAAGGCTATTTCGCATACTTGGCATACGTAAAATCATATAAAAGTTATATGAATTGATTCGTATTGATCAGGCGCAGTGCATAGGCCTATTTTTGTTAACAAATATTACTCTTTTTTTTTATAATTAATAGAAAGAGTTTTTTGTAAATTCGAAAATCTGTGCAACTATCGAAATTGCCATCTGTAGGACGCATTATGTTCACAGTACATAGCTCCAAATTCTCAATTGTCGCTTTGCTCAAATGTTTCATCTCTACATATGTATATATTTATACTCGCCAACCGGTGAGAGAACTACTGCTTCGCTCATTTTCTGTTGAAATAAAATATTGTTTCCCATTGTTGCCAATTACCTATATTGGTCTGTACCAAAATCCTTAAAAAATTGTTCTAAAATAATTGTTAGCGCACAAAAAAACTTTAAAGAGAAGTAGTAACTTAAACCTATTTTTTTTGGACAAATTTTACTTACACGTAAAAGCATAGGTCTTTATTTAACAGATTCTATGTTTTTCATTTTAGGTGCCTTAAAAATAATGAAATCAGAAATAATCAGTCAACTTTTGTTCAAACTCACTAAAATTTAATTATTTATAATAATTAATTGCAAATGTGTCTCAAATGTTTTTTGCATTTCCAGATTTTATGCTCATTTTAGATATAGCACGTCTTATAGCAAACAAAAAATAAATAAATTTGCTACAAAGATATTACATTAAAATTTGTATATTGTCTTTTATGCTAATTTATTGTGAATTTCTTATTTTATTTTATTATATTATCTTTTATTTCAACTTAGTTTATTATTATTTAAATGCAACTTAATTGAATCAGAAAACTTCACGTTGTATATTAAACGAAAAAAAACGACCCAAAAACGTTTTCGATTTTAGGTCGAAATATTGCATAGGCCGTATATTACTCTACAATCTATATATTAATAGCTAAAAAAAATCCCATACAATCAATTGACAGGCTGTTTCGCATACTTAGCATACGTAAAATCATATAAAAGTTATATGAATCGATTCGTATTGATCAGCCGCAGTTCATAGGCCTATTTTTGTTAACAAATATTACTCTATTTGTTTATATAAAAGTTATATGAATCGATTCTTATTGATCAGCCGCAGTTCATAGGCCTATTTTTGTTAACAAATATTACTCTATTTGTTTATAATTAATAGAAAAACTTTTTTGTAAATTCGAAAATCTGTGCAACTATCGAAATTTCCATCTGTAGGACGCATTATGTTCACAAACCCCCCCCCCCCCCCCCCCCCGAGTACATAGCTCCAAATTCTCAATTGTCGCGTTGCTCAAATGTTTCGTCTCTACATATGTATATATTTGTACTCGCCAACCGGTGAGAGAACTACTGCTTCGCTCATTTTCTGTTGAAATAAAATAATGTTTCCCATTGTTGCAAATTACCTATATTGGTCTGTACCAAAATCCTTAAATAATTGTTCTAAAATAATTGTTAGCGCACAAAAAAATTTAAAGAGAAGTAATAACTTAACCGGCCTATTTTTTTTGGACAAATTTTACTTACACGTTAAAGCATAGCTCTTTATTTAACAGATTCTTTGTTTTTCATTTTAGGTGCTCTAAAAAAAATGAAATCAGAAATAATGGGTCAACTTTTGTTCAAACTCACTAAATTTATTTATTTATAACAATTAATTGCAAATTAATTGCTATAGGCCGTATATTACTCTACTATCTATATATTAATACAATCAATTGACAGGCTGTTTCGCATACTTAGCATACGTAAAATCATGTAAAAGTTATATGAATCGATTCGTATTGATCAGCCGCAGTGCATAGGCCTATTTTTGTTAACAAATATTACTCTATTTGTTTATAATTAATAAAAAAAGTTTTTTGTAAATTCGAAAATCTGTGCAACTATCGAAATTGGCATTTGTAGGACGCATTATGTTCACAAACCCCCCTGAGTACATAGCTCCAAATTCTCAATTGTCGCGTTGCTCAAATGTTTCATCTCTACATATGTATATATTTGTACACGCCAAACGGTGAGAGAACTACTGCTTCGCTCATTTTCTGTTGAAAGAAAATATTGTTTCCCATTGTTGCCAATTACCTATATTGGTATGTACCAAAATCCTTAAACAATTGTTCTAAAATAATTGTTAGCGCACAAAAAAACTTTAAAGAGGAGTAATAACTTAACCGGCCTATTTTTTTGGACAAATTTTACTTACACGTAAAAGCATAGGTCTTTATTTAACATATTCTTTGTTTTTCATTTTAGGTGCTCTAAAACAAATGAAATCAGAAATAACGAGTCAACTTTTGTTCAAACTCACTAATTTATTTATTTATAACAATCAATTACAAATTTGACCCAAATGTTTTTTGCATTTCCAGATTTTATGCTCATTTCAGATAGAGCACGTCTTATAGTGAACAAAAAATAAATAAATTTGCTACAAAGATATTACATTAAAATTTGTATATTCTCTTTTATGCTAATTTATTTTGATATTTCTTATTTTATTTTATTATATTATCTTTTATCACGTTGTATATTAAATTTGCTACAAAGATATTACATTAAAATTTGTATATTGTCTTTTATGCTAATTTATTTTGACATTTCTTATGTTATTTTATTATATTATCTTTTATCACGTTGTATATTAAATTTGCTACAATATATTACATTAAAATTTACATATTGTCTTTTATGCTAATTTATTTTGATATTTCTTATTTTATTTTATTATATTATCTTTTATTTCAACTTAGTTTATTATTATTTAAATGCATCTTGATTGAATCGGAAAATTTCACGTTGTATATTAAACGAAAAAAAACAACCCAAAAACGTTTTCGATTTTAGGTCAAAATATTGCATAGGCCGTATATTACTCTACTATCTATATATTAATACGCTAACAAAACTTCCATACAATCAATTGACAGGCTGTTTCGCATACTTAGCATACGTAAAATCATATAAAAGTTATATGAATCGATTCGTATTGATCAGCTGCAGTGCACAGGCCTATTTTTGTTAACAAATATTACTCTATTTGTTTATAATTAATAGAAAAAGTTTTTTGTAAATTCGAAAGTCTGTGCAACTATTGAAATTGCCATCTGTAGAACGCATTATGTTCACAAACACCCCTGAGTACATAGCTCCAAATTCTCAATTGTCGCGTTGCTCAAATTTTCATCTCTACATATGTATATATTTGTACACGCCCAACGGTGGAAGAACTACTGTTTCGCTCATTTTCTGTTGAAATAAAATATTGTTTCCCATTGTTGCCAATTACCTATATTGGTCTGTACCAAAATCCTTAAAAAATTGTTCTAAAATAATTGTTAGCGCACAAAAAAACTTTAAAGAGAAGTAATAACTTAACCGGCCAATTTTTTTGGACAAATTTTGCTTACACGTAAAAGCATAGGTCTTTATTTAACAGATTCTTTGTTTTTCATTTTAGGTGCTTTAAAAAAACTAAATCAGAAATAATGAGTCAACTTTTGTTCAAACTCACAAAATTTATTTATTTATAACAATTAATTGCAAATTTGACCCAAATGTTTTTTGCATTTCCAGATTTTATGCTCATTTTAGATATAGCACGTCTTATAGTGAACAAAAAATAAATAAATTTGCTACAAAGATATTACATTAAAATTTGTATATTGTCTTTTATGCTAATTTATTTTGATATTTCTTATTTTATTTTATTATATTATCTTTTATCACGTTGTATATTAAATTTGCTACAAAGATATTACATTAAAATTTGTATATTGTTTTTTATGCTTATTTTTTTTTTTTTTGATATTTCTTATTTTATTTTATTATATTATCTTTTATTTCAACTTAGTTTATTATTGTTTTAATGCAACTTGATTCAATTGGAAAATTTCACGTTGTATATTAAACGGTAAAAAACGACCCAAAAACGTTTGCGATTTTAGGTCGAAATATTGCACAGGCCGTATATTACTCTAAAATATTTATTATTAGGTTAACTTTGTTCGATTATAATATGACCGTTAAATTGATTCGAAAATGTAAAATTGTTGGCTGAAAAACTTCACAAAAGTTGAAACTGTATACGTGGCCCCACTTTATAAATTTTTAATACGAAAAAAACCGAAATTAAAACTACAGTGGAGACACTGCAGGTTTAAATAGGAGATTTATTTAATCTTCTCAGTTAAAGCTCTAGGCGGAGATGTGCTATTAGACCTAAAAATTCCGCGTTCTTTTATGACCCCTAAAAGTATCAAATATTCTACGAAATCGTAAGGGGTGGCAACACGAATGTTGGGTTTTTACTTATTTAAAAGTACTCAACTATATCGTTACTGAGTTTTAAGTGATAAAGAGAGAGTTACACTCAAAATATGAAATAAATGGCTAAATTATGGCCTTCGTCATCCGCTGCCTCACTTCGAAAAAGTTCGTGCCAGGAGAAGGAGTATAAAGAAAGTGAATTTTGGCAAATTTTTAAATGAAATTTAAAACTTAAAATTTTTATATTTTCAGGACAAGCAAAAAAAAGCACATCACACACGCATACAATATTCTATATCATGTATATTATCATCAACATCAGGTAAGCTTATATTTTATCCCACCCGTTCAAACAACTTACATTGGAAACCACCCCAACTCCCACTCTTATCATCACTCCATACTCCTATTCCCACTACCACACCTTTTAGCGCTCCTACTCCTACTACCACCACTCCCACTCCGACTCCTATTTCCATTTCCTCTCCCACTCCTACTCCTACTCTTCCCACCTCTACTCCAGCTACTACTAATCCTATTCCCCTCAAACTCCTGCTACTCCTATTCCCATTCCCACTCCCACTCTTACTTCCACTCTTACCCCAACTCCTATTACCATGATACTCCTACTCCTACTCCCACTCTCAATCCCATCCTTTTGCCCCTACTAACCCCCACTCCGACTCCTGCCCACACGACCCCTAATCCTACTCCCACTCTTTCCCACCCCACCCTCACCCTCACCCTACACCTACTCTGCTCCCACTCCTACCCGCACTCCAATGCCCATACCACTTCGTCTACTCCTATTTCCACTTACAATCTCACGCCTACCCCACTTCCACTCCTACTACCACTCCTGCTACTACTACTCCCACTCACAATCCCACTCCTACAACCCCACTCCACTCCTAACCCCACTCCACTCCTACTCCTGTTCCTATCCCAATGCCACTTCCATTCCTACCCCACCTCCCACCCCTGCTACTCCTACCCCCATTCCTATATATACGGGCGCCCACACTACTTCCCCACCCCTCCTTTATCACAACTTATACTCCTACTGGAAGTCCCACTCCCACCACCACTCCCACTGCAACTCCTGCTACTCTCGCTACCATGCCCATCCCCTGCTACTCCTACTCCCAATCCCACTCCCACCCCTTCTACCACTCCTGCTACTCCTATTCATATTCCTACTCCCACTCCTACCCCCACTCCTGATACTACTACCCCTACTCCTACCTCCCCAATCACACTCCCAGTCCAACTCCAACTTCTGCTACTTCCATTTCGACTCCCAATCACACCTCACTCCCACTCCTTTTCCCACTCCGGATTATGTGAAATTATTTTCATGATCATTTCTGAAATATTTTCATGGGCATTTTGAAATTAATTTTGTTTCTTAATTTATTTTTAGTCATATATAATGCCACGACTTACAAGAAGAAGAGACAGGGATAGTAATAGGGAGAGACGTCCTAATGTTAACACATCTCTCGCATTGGTTGATAGTTTTAAGGGTGCTTTGAACGATGTACCTCCTAATTTTATTAGTTTTGATATTGGAAATATGGATTTACGCTGTGAGCATTGTAATGCAATGCATTTCGAGAAAGAAATTACTGCAAGAAGCAGAAACTCCTTTTCGTCGTGTTGTCAAAAGGGAAAAGTAACTTTGGCACCGTTAACCCAAAATCAGTTTTTCAATAATTTATATGAGGGTTTGCACTCCAATAACCTGATTTTAAAGCGGAGATCAACAAATTACTTTGAAAATAAACGTCGTTTCAATTCATCTTTTGCTATGGTTAGTTCTGAAGCGGAAATAGCAGAGAATGTTACGCAAGGTGCTTATTATTTTAAAATTCACAATATCTTTTATCATAGAGCTGGCCCTTTAACGCATTAGCAAAATGCTTGGTCGAATCCCTGCTATGCTCAGTTATATTCCTATGATGTTGATACCGCAAATACCTTTAGACTGAGAGAACCATCAAATGCATTCTGCGATAGAGGCTTGATGACAGAAATATCTGCCCAATTGAATCAAGTTAACCCTTTTGCTCGGTCTTTTATTTCCATGAAAGAACACTGTAGTAGACACGAAAATATATATAAGGAAATGTGTTTACTCATTACGGTTAATCGTGAGATGCCGAATATAGAGATGGGTAGATTTAATGATGCTCTTGCAACAGATGTTACCGTGATATTTAGTACAACAGATGGTGAACCTCCATTTAATAGAAGGATTGTATCATTTTATAAAATGAGTGGTACGGTAAAGAATATTTCCGTTTTAGATTCATCTTTGGATCTGCTGGCCTATCCACTACTATTTCCCAATGGAAACGCGGGATGGCATCCTGATATATTGCATAGCAGACGAAGTACGTCTACTTCAAGTCGAGCTAAAATTAAAACTACTATGCTTGAGTTCGCGTCATTTCGACTTGCGATCAGAGACGAATTCAGTTTTCTACGTCATTCTAAAAAGCTTTATCTACAGTGGATTGTAGATATGTATGTTCGAGTTGAGGGAACAAAACTTAACTTTTTAAGACTTAATCAAGAAAACCTGAGTTGTGATGTTTTGTATAACATAACAGATTATCTGATCACAAATCCTCATAGTAATGGACATGAAAATATTGGAAGAAGAATTATTCTGCCATCTTCATTCACCGGCTCTCCCAGAAACATGTACCAAAACTATTTGGACGCTATGAATATAGTCAGTCATTTTGGTAAATTCTCTTTTATGCTAATTTTTTTGATATTTCTTATTTTATTTTATTATATTATCTTTTATCACGTTGTATATTAAATTTGCTACAAAGATATTACATTAAAATTTGTATATTGTCTTTTATGCTAATTTATTTTGACATTTCTTATGTTATTTTATTATATTATCTTTTATCACGTTGTATATTAAATTTGCTACAATATATTACATTAAAATTTACATATTGTCTTTTATGCTAATTTATTTTGATATTTCTTATTTTATTTTATTATATTATCTTTTATTTCAACTTAGTTTATTATTATTTAAATGCATCTTGATTGAATCGGAAAATTTCACGTTGTATATTAAACGAAAAAAAACAACCCAAAAACGTTTTCGATTTTAGGTCAAAATATTGCATAGGCCGTATATTACTCTACTATCTATATATTAATACGCTAACAAAACTTCCATACAATCAATTGACAGGCTGTTTCGCATACTTAGCATACGTAAAATCATATAAAAGTTATATGAATCGATTCGTATTGATCAGCTGCAGTGCACAGGCCTATTTTTGTTAACAAATATTACTCTATTTGTTTATAATTAATAGAAAAAGTTTTTTGTAAATTCGAAAATCTGTGCAACTATCGAAATTGCCATCTGTAGAACGCATTATGTTCACAAACACCCCTGAGTACATAGCTCCAAATTCTCAATTGTCGCGTTGCTCAAATTTTCATCTCTACATATGTATATATTTGTACACGCCCAACGGTGGAAGAACTACTGTTTCGCTCATTTTCTGTTGAAATAAAATATTGTTTCCCATTGTTGCCAATTACCTATATTGGTCTGTACCAAAATCCTTAAAAAATTGTTCTAAAATAATTGTTAGCGCACAAAAAAACTTTAAAGAGAAGTAATAACTTAACCGGCCAATTTTTTTGGACAAATTTTGCTTACACGTAAAAGCATAGGTCTTTATTTAACAAATTCTTTGTTTTTCATTTTAGGTGCTTTAAAAAAACTAAATCAGAAATAATGAGTCAACTTTTGTTCAAACTCACAAAATTTATTTATTTATAACAATTAATTGCAAATTTGACCCAAATGTTTTTTGCATTTCCAGATTTTATGCTCATTTTAGATATAGCACGTCTTATAGTGAACAAAAAATAAATAAATTTGCTACAAAGATATTACATTAAAATTTGTATATTGTCTTTTATGCTAATTTATTTTGATATTACTTATTTTATTTTATTATATTATCTTTTATCACGTTGTATATTAAATTTGCTACAAAGATATTACATTAAAATTTGTATATTGTCTTTTATGCTAATTTATTTTGATATTTCTTATTTTATTTTATTATATTATCTTTTATCACGTTGTATATTAAATTTGCTACAAAGATATTACATTAAAATTTGTATATTGTTTTTTATGCTTATTTTTTTTTTTTTTTTTTTGATATTTCTTATTTTATTTTATTATATTATCTTTTATTTCAACTTAGTTTATTATTGTTTTAATGCAACTTGATTCAATTGGAAAATTTCACGTTGTATATTAAACGGTAAAAAACGACCCAAAAACGTTTGCGATTTTAGGTCGAAATATTGCACAGGCCGTATATTACTCTAAAATATTTATTATTAGGTTAACTTTGTTCGATTATAATATGACCGTTACATTGATTCGAAAATGTAAAATTGTTGGCTGAAAAACTTCACAAAAGTTGAAACTGTATACGTGGCCCCACTTTATAAATTTTTAATACGAAAAAAAACCGAAATTAAAACTACAGTGGAGACACTGCAGGTTTAAATAGGAGATTTATTTAATCTTCTCAGTTAAAGCTCTAGGCGGAGATGTGCTATTAGACCTAAAAATTCCGCGTTCTTTTATGACCCCTAAAAGTATCAAATATTCTACGAAATCGTAAGGGGTGGCAACACGAATGTTGGGTTTTTACTTATTTAAAAGTACTCAACTATATCGTTACTGAGTTTTAAGTGATAAAGAGAGAGTTACACTCAAAATATGAAATAAATGGCCAAATTATGGCCTTCGTCATCCGCTGCCTCACTTCGAAAAAGTTCGTGCCAGGAGAAGGAGTATAAAGAAAGTGAATTTTGGCAAATTTTTAAATGAAATTTAAAACTTAAAATTTTTATATTTTCAGGACAAGCAAAAAAAAGCACATCACACACGCATACAATATTCTATATCATGTATATTATCATCAACATCAGGTAAGCTTATATTTTATCCCACCCGTTCAAACAACTTACATTGGAAACCACCCCAACTCCCACTCTTATCATCACTCCATACTCCTATTCCCACTACCACACCTTTTAGCGCTCTTACTCCTACTACCACCACTCCCACTCCGACTCCTATTTCCATTTCCTCTCCCACTCCTACTCCTAGTCTTCCCACCTCTACTCCAGCTACTACTAATCCTATTCCCCTCAAACTCCTGCTACTCCTATTCCCATTCCCACTCCCACTCTTACTTCCACTCTTACCCCAACTCCTATTACCATGATACTCCTACTCCTACTCCCACTCTCAATCCCATCCTTTTGCCCCTACCAACCCCCACTCCCACTCCTGCCCACACGACCCCTAATCCTACTCCCACTCTTTCCCACCCCACCCTCACCCTCACCCTACACCTACTCTGCTCCCACTCCTACCCGCACTCCAATTCCCATACCACTTCGTCTACTCCTACTTCCACTTACAATCTCACGCCTACCCCACTTCCACTCCTACTACCACTCCTGCTACTACTACTCCCACTCACAATCCCACTCCTACAACCCCACTCCACTCCTAACCCCACTCCACTCCTACTCCTGTTCCTATCCCAATGCCACTCCCATTCCTACCCCACCTCCCACCCCTGCTACTCCTACCCCCATTCCTATATATACGGGCGCCCACACTACTTCCCCACCCCTCCGTTATCACAACTTATACTCCTACTGGAAGTCCCACTGTCACCACCACTCCCACTGCAACTCCTGCTACTCTCGCTACCATGCCCATCCCCTGCTACTCCTACTCCCAATCCCACTCCCACCCCTTCTACCACTCCTGCTACTCCTATTCATATTCCTACTCCCACTCCTACCCCCACTCCTGATACTACTACCCCTACTCCTACCTCCCCAATCACACTCCCAGTCCAACTCCAACTTCTGCTACTTCCATTTCGACTCCCAATCACACCTCACTCCCACTCCTTTTCCCACTCCGGATTATGTGAAATTATTTTCATAATCATTTCTGAATTATTTTCATGGGCATTTTGAAATTAATTTTGTTTCTTAATTTATTTTTAGTCATATATAATGCCACGACTTACAAGAAGAAGAGACAGGGATAGTAATAGGGAGAGACGTCCTAATGTTAACACATCTCTCGCATTGGTTGATAGTTTTAAGGGTGCTTTGAACGATGTACCTCCTAATTTTATTAGTTTTGATATTGGAAATATGGATTTACGTTGTGAGCATTGTAATGCAATGCATTTCGAGAAAGAAATTACTGCAAGAAGCAGAAACTCCTTTTCGTCGTGTTGTCAAAAGGGAAAAGTAACTTTGGCACCGTTAACCCAAAATCAGTTTTTCAATAATTTATATGAGGGTTTGCACTCCAATAACCTGATTTTAAAGCGGAGATCAACAAATTACTTTGAAAATAAACGTCGTTTCAATTCATCTTTTGCTATGGTTAGTTCTGAAGCGGAAATAGCAGAGAATGTTACGCAAGGTGCTTATTATTTTAAAATTCACAATATCTTTTATCATAGAGCTGGCCCTTTAACGCATTAGCAAAATGCTTGGTCGAATCCCTGCTATGCTCAGTTATATTCCTATGATGTTGATACCGCAAATACCTTTAGACTGAGAGAACCATCAAATGCATTCTGCGATAGAGGCTTGATGACAGAAATATCTGCCCAATTGAATCAAGTTAACCCTTTTGTTCGGTCTTTTATTTCCATGAAAGAACACTGTAGTAGACACGAAAATATATATAAGGAAATGTGTTTACTCATTACGGTTAATCGTGAGATGCCGAATATAGAGATGGGTAGATTTAATGATGCTCTTGCAACAGATGTTACCGTGATATTTAGTACAACAGATGGTGAACCTCCATTTAATAGAAGGATTGTATCATTTTATAAAATGAGTGGTACGGTAAAGAATATTTCCGTTTTAGATTCATCTTTGGATCCGCTGGCCTATCCACTACTATTTCCCAATGGAAACGCGGGATGGCATCCTGATATATTGCATAGCAGACGAAGTACGTCTACTTCAAGTCGAGCTAAAATTAAAACTACTATGCTTGAGTTCGCGTCATTTCGACTTGCGATCAGAGACGAATTCAGTTTTCTACGTCATTCTAAAAAGCTTTATCTACAGTGAATTGTAGATATGTATGTTCGAGTTGAGGGAACAAAACTTAACTTTTTAAGACTTAATCAAGAAAACCTGAGTTGTGATGTTTTGTATAACATAACAGATTATCTGATCACAAATCCTCATAGTAATGGACATGAAAATATTGGAAGAAGAATTAGTCTGCCATCTTCATTCACCGGCTCTCCCAGAAACATGTACCAAAACTATTTGGACGCTATGAATATAGTCAGTCATTTTGGTAAACCATCTCTGTTTATTACAATGACATGCAATCCAAATTGGCCAGAAATTACCAGGAGTGTTGATTTCAATGAAACACCAAATTATCGCCCGGAAATTATAGTGAGCGTGTTCAGTAAATGATTTAATAAGCGCAATAACTACAAAAAAAAGTTTTTGGTACTGTTGCTGCTTATATTTATACAATAGAATTTCAAAAGAGAGGTTTGCCTCATGCGCACATATTGCTAACATTAGATGAAAGGGATAAACTTGAAGGTGTTAGTGATATAGACAAAGCCGTATGTGCGGAAATTCCTGACATTGAAATAAACCCAAAATTGCATGAATACGTTTCGAAACATATGATGCATGGGTCATGTGGTGCTTTGAATGTTAATGCAGTTGGCATGAGAAATGGTAATTGTTCCAAGAGTTTTCCCAAAAATTTTTGCGAGTCCACACGAACAGAAGTGAATGGATTTCCAATGTATAGAAGACGTGGTAATGGTGTTAGTGTTGATATTCGTGGTGCGTCTCTTGATAACCTTATGTTGTACCATATAATCCATATTTGCTTGCCAAATTTAATTGCCACATTAATGTAGAGGTTTGCTCAACGGTTAAAAGTGTGAAATCCATTTATAAATATGTATATAAAGGATATGACGGTTCAACTGTCAATTAGACAATTGTGACGAGATTCAAAACTTTTTGAATGGACGTTACGTTGGTTCCACTGAAGCGGCTTGGCGAATTTTCCAATTCCCTATGCACTGTCAGTCCCATTCAGTAACGCGACTTGACGTTCACTTACCGCAAAGACAAAACGTTGTGTTTACTAATGGTCAGGCACAATGAGCTGTTCAGAATTTGAGAAAAACCAGGTTATTGGCATTTTTTCATTTGAATATTGAAGATCCTTCGGCAAATTCATATAAATATCTACAAATACCATTTCATTATACTTGAGAAGATAAAACCAAGAAATGGAAAAAAAGACAGCGAGGCGGTGATAAAACTATTGCTCGCATGTATGTAGTGTCGCCGAAGGATATTGAACTCTTCCATTTACGTTTGCTCCTTTTACATGTAACTGGGCCAAAATCGTTTATGGACGTTATGGTTATATATAATACATTTGTGGAAGCGTGTCGTGCTAGAGGAATCGCCTCAAATGATAACGAATGGCGTGAGTGCTTAGAAGAAGCGCGACAATTTCATTCTCCTAAACAAATGTGTCACTTATTTGCTGTGATATGTGCGCTAAATGTTCCAGCGCTGTGGAATGAGTTTAAAAATTCACTTTCTGAAGATTTCCTGAGAGAAAGCGATGAAACATTTTCATTTAATCGTGCACTATTAGAAATCGAAGATGTGCTACTTAGTCATAACGGGTTACCATTGCCCACAGCAGATCCTGCTGTAACAAGTACAGATGTTCCTCAACCTTAAAATGAGCTAATTTTATTTGAAGACTATTACTCACGAGCAAACAACGAGCAACGTACAATAATAGACCGCGTTATCCAGGAAATACAGTTTCATGATACTGGTTCTAATGAGTTCTGCGTTACTGCTCATGCAGGTTACGGTAAAACTTTTATGCAAACTTCTTTAATTCACGGATTGAATTCACTTAATCTTCCTTGCATTGCGACTGCTTTTAGCGGCATAGCATCAACTCTTTTGATTGGTGGAAGAACAGTGCACAATGTGTTTAAATTACCCATTCCTGTTGTCGAAAATTCTGTACCGAATATCAACCCAAACAGTGCTCAAGGGAGATATATAAATTCAGCTGCGCTGATAATAATTGACGAAATTTCCATGTGCCCACTTTTAATTTTGAAAGCTATAGATAGACTACTGCGTGATTTGTGTTCCGATGAAAATGATAAATGCAAGCTGTTTGCTGGGAAAACAATACTTTTTTTGTGGCGATTTTAGACAAATTCTACCCGTTGTTCCTCATGGATCACGTGCTGTTTTGGTTGAAAACTGTATTATTAGTTGGAATGAATTTGCTTCTTTTCATCATGAAACATTAAACCAAAACATGAGAGCATTACCACACGAGCTGCAGTTTGTAGAATTTTTAAAGCAAATTGGTGATGATCAAACACCTTTATATCCACAGTTTGGAGATAATGTCATTGAAATACCACAGCAATTAGTGGGAAATGAAGGTAACCTAATTGCTGACGTATTTGGAAATATTGAAGAAAATTTATTGTCAGATCAAGTTGTGAGTTCTGTAATTTTAGCAGCAACCAATGAGGACTGCTCCCTGGTTAATAATGACATACTTAATCGCATACCTGGTTCATTCAAAACATATAATAGTTTTGATAAAATTATTTGCGAGGATGAAAGAGAAGTCAATAATTATCCCACTGAGTTTCTGAATTCCCTCAATGTGAGCGGACTTCCACCGCATAAGCTTTCACTGAAGCTTAATTGCGTCGTGCTGCTCATTCGAAACCTTAATACAAAGGCCGCCTTAGTGAACGGGACACGAATGAGGGTTAAGTGCCTTCACAACAACGCCATTGATTGTGAAGTTTTAACCGGATATTCAAAAGGCAAACGAATTCTTATTCCGCGCATCAAATTAACTTATTCAAGAACCATATTACCCTTTAATTTTCAACGGACCCAGTTTACAGTAATACCCTCTTTCGCAATGACCATAAATAAGTCGCAAGGTCAAACGTTTGAAAACGTTGGAATTTTGTTGAGGCGGCCTGTATTTACACATGGGTAATTATACGTAGCTGCAAGTAGAGTCAGGTCCTTTTACAGTCTAAAGTTTTATGTAAGCGAACATAATAATCAAGGTCACTTAGCTGGTCATGAAAGGGTATTCGCGAAAAATATTGGTTTCCCCGAAGTTATAAATCCAAACTGCTAAATGTAAGCAATGCAAATCCATGAATTTAAATTCGCGTTAACTGAGAAAAGTTTTTAAAACGTTTGCATATAGACGAAGTAATGTATCTAAATATAGATTTTTGGCGTCTCTCCTTTACTCTTTTTCCCTTTTATTCTTGCGAAATGGGCAGTACTCGAGGTTAGTTAAAATCAAGATATTCTTCAACACTGTGTAAAATTGTATTTTAAATTTTTCATATTGCAGTTATATATGGCATGACGTATGGTGATAAATGTATATATGCACTTAAACATTTTATTTAATTAGATAGATAGATAATTATTTGAGGATCGCACTGCGACCATTGGTCTATTGTGCCCTCAACTGCTTCACAGCACCTCATTCAAGCCGACTTCTCTGATGAAGCCTAGCAGTTCACCTGGCTTGAGGGATTTGATGTGAGAGTGCTCTGGACATGGTGAGCCCAAAAACTTAGCCCTACGTCTTGAGGTTGCGTCACATTCCAGCAGTATATGTTCCGCCGTCTCCGCTGATCGATCACAAAATCAGCATGTGTTGTTCGATAGTATGCCCAGCTTCTGCATGTGGCTGTTCAGTCTGCAGTGTCCTGTAAGAATAGCTGTTAGGATCCTCAGGTTATCTTTCGACAGGCCCATTAATGCCCTATATCGAGTTGTGTTGTAGCCCCCAGCAGTAACTTAGATTGCCTCAAGCCTGGCATATTTCGCCAGTGTTTTTCCCTCTTATCCCTTTCTTCTAATAGTAGATGCCCTCTGATTTCCTGCGGGCCTACTGGCAGGAACGGCTCAGGACCAATAGGTCGTGTCGTTGCTGCCTCCCTTGCCAGGCTGTCCGCTTGCTCATTGCCCTCCACTCCCCGGTGGCCAGGAACCCAGGCCAACAACAGTTTGTTGTGTGCTCCTGGCGTCTTCGAGCCATCTGTGTACCATACTATTCTATTTAGCTGATGAATGTACACAATTCTGATTTCCTCCCACGTACCCTTGTCTCCCAATTCTACTTTGTACCTTCTCTCATAGACTATCTGCCTGAGGATATCATCCCTCGGGAGTTGAGAGATTGGGATCTTCTCTCTCAATTCCTCCATGTTCCGGGACGATATAACTTTACCTATGCCCGAGCCCTCCTTAGCAATATTCAGGAGGGTTCGCTTGGCTGACTGCTCTATTGATATATGCAGCGGGCTCAGATCAAGGATAGCCTCCAGCGCTGCTGTAGGGCATGTGCGCATAGCTCCCGTGATGCATACACATGCCAGTCGCTGAAGTTTTGACAGCGCTTGCCTCGTCGTCGCCCCGAGTTGTTTTCGATGCCCAGACTATCGAACCGTATGTTATCATAGGTTTTACTATCATGGTATATATCCATCTTAGCACATGCGGGCTACAGCCCCATGATTTGCCTGCTAGACGTTTGCATATCATGATGGACCTCGTGGCCTTAGCTCTCATGGTTAGTTTTGGGTGATCGGTTCCCCAGTAGGCCTATATCACCCATATAAACTACATATAAATATAATATATATATATATATTATATTTATATGTAGTTTATATGGGTGATATAGGCCTACTGTATATATATATATATATATATTATATTTATATGTAGTTTATATGGGTGATATAGGCCTACTGGGGAACCGATCACCCAAAACTAACTTCGGTAACGCGCCAACTGCGTACCTCCCGGGTGGTGTGGAAAAAGCAAATTTTCAATTCAATTTCAAGGCATTTCACCATAATTCAATGTTAATTTCTTTTGATTTTATATATTTTTTATATTTTGTTTAAGGAGTTCCAAATTTCAATTCAAATTTTCAATTCAATTTCAAACTATTTCACCATAATTCAATGTCAATTTCATTTGATTTTACATATTTTTTATATTTTGTTTAAGGAGTTCCATACCAAAACGTAATTATTACATTTGAAATGTAATTTAAGGAAATACAATCAAAAAGTATAACGTCTTAGGTCAAAACAAAATTTTTAATGGAAACTTTAAGTAGGTTAGACCAGTTGGTTTTAAAAATAAAATAAAATGAAATATCAGAAAACATCTCAATATTACTATCTGCAAATTAGACATACCAACATTAGAATTCTCACATTAAATATCCGAGCATTAGAATAATCATGTTCCCACAATGATAACATTTAATCGCGGAAAAAATTTAAGTGCATTTATTGTGTTTTAATGTGGAACTGCTTATTCCCTTCATTTAATTTTTTTTCACTTTAAGTACTTTATTTATTTTTTTCTTTTATTTCAAATTTGTTTAGAAAACTCTGCTTTATTTTCCATTACATACATTTTTTATATTTTTATTTTATTTTAATGAAGGTATCCTCTATTCTATTCGAAATTTTCGTTTTCGTTTACATATTAAAGATTAAATTATAATTAATTAAATTAATTATAAACACATATGTAATAGTAAAGCGCCAATTGGATACCTAACCGGTGGTGTGAAATAGGTTAAATTCCTTTAGCACATTTCTTCGTTCTTAACTAAAAATTCGTGTTTTTTTGAATTATGACGCTATTGAAGTAAATGGGCGATATATGTATATGTAGTTTATATTGGTGATATAGGCCTACTGGGGAACCGAGCACCCAAAACTAACTTCGGTAGCGCGCCAACGGCGTATCTCCCGGGTGGTGTGGAAAAAGCAAATTTTCAATTAAATTTCAAGTAATTTCACCACACTTCTATGTAAATTTCATTTGATTTTACATATTTGTATTTTTTTTAAGGAGCTCCATACCAAAACTTATAATTACATTTGAAAAGTTTGTAGAAAATTTAAGAAAATACAATCAAAGATTAAAACGTCTTAGGTCAAATTCAAAATTTTAATGAGAACTTTAAGGAAGATAGATCAGTTTGCTATATTTCCACTCGCTGCTCAACTATTAACGCATTATTGCACTACCCCAACACTGGATGCATAGAGTGAGTTGAAAAAAATACATGTTGGTCGAATTTCGACCACGGGCGATACTAGTATTTATTATTAGGCTAACTTTGGCGGCCACCGCGGTGTGAGGTAGCGTGCTCCGCCTACCACACCGGATGCCCTCGGTTCAAACCCCGGGCAAAGCAACATCCAAAATTTTAGAAATAAGGTTTTTGAATTAGAAGAAAATTTTTCTAAGCGGGGTCGCCCCTCGGCAGTGTTTGGCAAGCGCTCCGGGTGTATATCTGCCATGAAAAGCTCTCAGTGAAACCTCATCTGCCTTGCAGATGCCGTTCGGAGTCGGCATAAAATCACGTACGTCCCGTCCGGCCAATTTGTAGGGAAAATCAAGAGGATCACGACGCAAATTGGAAGAGAAGCTCGGCCTTAGATCTCTTCGGAGGTTATCGCGCCTTACATTTATTTTTTTATTTTTAATCGGATGCTTAGATCCCATAACCCTAATTTGTTTATGTCGCTTAAAGTTATGAAATCAATTTTATTTTAGAATTGTTTTTGTTTTTATCGGCCTATTGATAAATGATTCAAGGTTCGATTCGAGCTCAAGGCCAGAACAATAATTTTTTTCTAATGATAATTATTATTTTTTAATTTTTCTAAATTGGAAAATTTTATTTTGTTTTTGGAATAGTAAGTAGAAAATTTTTCAGACAACCTGCCATAGCTGCGCACATAGATCCATTTCGAAGGGTGCTAAGCCTTCATCATCAGTACGCTTTAGGCATGCTGCGCTAACCATTTAGCTATACAGCGGTGGTTTGTTTGGCTGGCAAATTTGCTACTTCTATTCCTTTTTACCAACTATATTTATTCAGTGTTGCGCCATCTGGTGCAAATCACTGATAATGTTGGATGGATAACAATAATTATCATTAGAAAAAAATTATTGTTCTGGCCTTGAGCTCGAATCGAACCTTGAATTTTATTTTAGTAAATATGTTTGCGTGAATAATTTCAATATTTTTTTTGTTTTTTTTTGTCTTCCTAATTTATTCTTCTTTGTTATATCTTAGTATTATATTGTTCACAGACGATATTTTATGGTAGATATGGTCATATATATTAAGGAAATGGAGTGTTTACAAATTTAATACAAATTAATTACGTACATAGATCTCAATGGGAAACCCAACATTAAATATCCGAACATTAGAATCTTCATATTTCCACAATGATCACATTAAAACCCAGAAAAAGGTCTAAGTGCACTTATTGCGTTTTTATATGGAGCTGTTTGTTCACTTCACTTAATTTTTTCGCAATTTAAGTACTTTATTTTTTTTCTTTAATGAAACATTTTTTAGTAAACTCTGCCTTCTTTCTCATTACATAATTTTTTTATATTTTTATTATATTTTTTGTGAAGGTATCCTCTATTCTACTCGAAATTTTTGTTTTGTGTCACACTTACATATTAGATATGTATTTATACAAAATTAAACGAGTGGCGTGAAATAGGCTAAATTCCTTTAGCAAATTTCTTTGTTTCTAACTAACAGTTCATGTTTTTTGAATTATGACACCATTGAAGTAATGGGCGATATATGTATATGGGTGATATAGGCCTACTGGGGAACTGAGATCCCAAAACTAACTTCGGTAGCGCGCCAACGGGGACCTTCCGGGTGTGGAAAGACTTATTTTTCAATTCAATTTCAAGTAATTTCACCATAATTCTATGTCAGTTTCATTTGATTTTACATAATTTTTATATTTTGGTTTAAGGAGCTCCATACCAAAACGTTATAATTACATGTGAAAAGTTTGTAGAAAATTTAAGAAAATACAATCAAAAAGTAGAAAGTCTTAGATCAAATTCAAAATTTTAAAGAAAAAGTTAAGTAAGTTAGACCAGATTACTATATTTCCAACACTTGATGCATAGACTGAGTTCAAAAAAATACACGTTTTTTGCATTTGAAAGCTTAGCTACGTGAGATGGTACAGTTTATATGATTTGAAGATATATATTACAGGGGCGTTGTTTGCACAGCTATAACTCATAAACGGATTGATGGATTTAAAAAATTCAACTTTGCAGTAAAGCTTTGAAATATTTACCTTCGAACTGCATCAAAAAAAAATACTTCATTCCTTTCTTATATCAGCCAAATTGTTTAAACAAAAGTAACATTTTTACCAAAAAATATGTTTGTGTGGTTGTTCGCTGTGAACTGTACGTGCTAATTGCTTTTGAGTGAGGCATGATGCGACACATACATACGTACATATATAGCATTTGCTGCGTTATTTAACTTCGGGCGTAGGTTTATAGGTATGTGTGGATGTGCATCACTACATAGTTAGTATAAAACAAAGTCGCTTTTTCTCTCCCTATGTCCCTCTGAATGCTTAAACCTTTAAAAATACGCAACGGATTTTGATGCGCTTTTTTAATAGATAAAGAGTGATTGAAGTGGAAGGAACGGATGAACACATTTCGCTGAAAATTGGTCGAGGGGTAGCTTAGAACCAGGAGACAGACATAGGATAATTTTTATCCCGTTCTGGCTAGGATCTTGAGACCAAAACGTGGACCTGGGTAATCCTGGGATGTGTTTGTACAATATGGGTATCAAATAGAAGCTGTTTATGAGTACTTTGATACGGGGTATTTTTCGTACCCGTGGGTAACTAGGGTCTCGAGATATAAGCGAAAACGTGGACGCAGGTACCCCCAGAATGTGTTTATAGAATATGGATAACAAATGAAAGCTGTTGATGAATGCTTTAGTACAGGGTAGTTTCCATACTTATTGGTGACTAGGGTCTCGAGATTGAGGCCAAAACGTAGATCCGGGTACCCCTAGAAAATGTTTATACAATATGGATAACAAATGAAAGCTGTTGATGAGTGCTATAGTGCAGGGTAGTTTTATTACCTATTTGTGAAGGGTCCCGAGATATAGGCGAACACGTGGATCACGGTAACACCAGGATGTGTTTTTACAATATGGATATCAAACTGAAGCTGTTGATGTGTGCTTTAGTACAGAGTAAGTTTTATGCCGCTGGGTGACTAGGGTCTAGAGATATAGGCCAAAACATGGACCCGGATACCCCTAGAATGTGTGTCTAATAGGGATATCAAATAGAAGCTTTTGCTGAGGGCTTTAAAGTAATTTTCATTGTGATATTCGATTTAGCCGCATCAACCTGGCAAAACTGATAAATATGCATGCGAAGCCGAAATAAAGACATTAATTAATAATACTCACATAACTATTTACATATGTACGTCCTATTCGATTTGCCTGGCAATAAAGGATGAAGAAGAATGGGAAAAACTTGAGAGAAGAGAAAAGATGGAAGGAGAAGGAGACTGAGAAAGAGATAGAGTGAGACGAAGATAGAGATAGATGAAGCGAAAAGATGGAGGGAGGATTGAATAAAAGGATTAAGAAAAAGTGAGGGGGGGGGGGGAGGATTAGACGGAAAAAGCTTATTAAAATTTATGTAGATAGACCAAATTTAGGGCAAAACAACGTCTGACGGGTCTGCTAGTCTATTTATATATATAAAAACCAAATTCTGTGTGACTGTGTGTGTGTGTTCGCTGTGGAAACGTATTTCCCACACTTCAATCATCACCAAATTTTTGCTATAAGTTCCTTCGATCAACACGAAGGTTTTAGGCTAAAAATAATTTCGATATATAAAAGGGGCATGGCACCTCCCATACAAATGGAATCTTTGGTACTGCATAACTCTGAAGGTATACATGCCAGAGCATTGAAATTCAGTAAAGAGTTATATGAGGTCAATCCCTACTACCAACAAGAAAATGTGGAATTGGGAAAAAGGGGGCGTGGCACCTCCCATACAAATGGAATATATCATACTGCATATCTCTGGATGTAGTAATGGTAGAATAATGAAAATTGTTAAGGAGCTATATGACGCTAGGTCCTAACATCTCCAGTAAAATGTGGAATTGGGAAAAAAGGGTCGTGGCACCTTCACTACAAATGGGATTTTTCAGAACTATGGCTGCCGTACAAACTCAGGTTATTTTAACACCTAAAGTTTGACTGCATTGTTGAGTTTGGCTGTTATTCCTTTTGGACGTTTAGTAATCTGCCGCCGTTAAAAAAATGTGTTAGCTTCAGTCTATCTACATCTTTTATAAAAATCAAATTCTGTGTGTGTGTTCCCTATGGAAACTTATTTCCCTCACTTCAATCATCACAAAATTTTGGCTATAGGTTCCTTCGATCAAGACGAAGGTTTTTCATATTTCAGAATTAAGAATTTTTTTAAATTTTTTTTTTTGTTATGCGAACGAGCAATCTTACTTACTTACTTAATTGGCGCTTAACCGTCTAAACGGTTATGGCCGTCCAACAAGGCGCGCCAGTCGCTCCTTCGCTCCGCCAACCGGCGCCAATTGGTCACACCAACGGAGTTTAAATCGTTTTCCACCTGGTCCTTCCAACGGAGTGGGGGCCGCCCTCTACCTCTGCTTCCATAGGCGGGTTCCGATAGAAACACTTTCTTGGCCGGAGCATCATCTTTCATTCGCATAACATGGCCTAGCCAGCGCAGCCACTGCGTTTTAATTCGCTGGACTATGTTGATGTCTGCGTATAGCTCGTACAGCTCATCATTAAATCTTCTTCGGTACTCGCCATCGCCAACGCGTAGAGGTCCATAAATCTTTTGAAGAATTTGTCTCTCGAACACTCCCAAAGCCGCTTCATCTGCTGTTGTCATGGTCCATGCTTCTGCCCCATATAGCAGGACGGGTACGATAAGTGACTTGTAGAGTACGATTTTCGTTCGCCGAGAGAGGACTTTATTTTTCAATTGCCTACCAAGTCCAAAGTAGCATTTATTTGCAAGATTGGATCTTCGCTGCATTTCAGTGCTGATGTTGTTGCTAGTGTTGATGCTGGTTCCCAAATAAACGAAGTCTTTTACTATTTCGAAATTATGGCTGCCAACAGTAGCGTGGTTGCCAAGACGCATATGCGCTGACTCTTTGCTCGATGACAGCAGGTACTTCGTTTTGTCCTCATTCACCATCAAACCCATCTTTACCGCTTCTTTTTCCAGTTTGGAGTAAGCTGAACTAACAGCGCGGGTGTTTAGGCCGATGATATCAATGTCATCAGCGTATGCCAGTAATTGCACGCTTTTGTAGTATATTGTTCCAGTGCGGTTAAGTTCTGCAGCTAGTATAATTTTCTCCAGCATCAAATTAAAGAAATCGCATGATAGGGGGTCACCCTGTCTGAAACCTCGTTTAGTTTCGAACGGCTCGGAGAGGTCCTTCTCAATTCTGACTGAGCTGATGGTGTTGCTCAACGTCATTTTGCACAGCCGTATAAGTTTTGCGGGGAAACCAAATTCAGACATAGCGGCATATAGGCAGCTCCTTTTCGTGCTGTTGAAGGCGGCTTTAAAGTCGACGAAGAGGTGATGTGTGTCGATTCTCTTTTCACGGGTTTTTTTCCAATATTTGGCGCATTGTGAAAATTTGGTCGATGGTAGATTTACCAGGTCTGAAGCCGCACTGATAAGGTCCAATCAGCCGGTTCACGGTGGGTTTCAATCTTTCGCACAATACACTTGAAAGGACCTTATATGGGATATTAAGAAGGCTGATTCCACGATAGTTGGTGCATTTTGCAGTATCCCCCTTCTTGTGGACTGGGCAAAGAACACTTAGATTCCAACCGACGGGCATGCACTCGTCCGCCCATATTTTGCTAAGAAGCTGCTGCATGCGCCTTACCAACTCCTAATATAAATAAATTTTTTAAAACTATTGATTTTTAATTATGGAAAGAGCTAGGATTATTAAAACTTATGTAAAAGGCCCACTTGAGGACCTTAAAAATGAAATTGAAATTGAAGATGAGGAAAAAACATTAGTATGGTTGAAAAAATGGTGGAAGCTTATTTATATGCTTAGGGAACCAACAATATGGAATATAAGGAACCCAATAGCAACAACACCTGAAGAGTTATATAGGTACGAAGCCAAATATTTAGGAAGAACTGAATAATATAATGATAAAAAATTAATAAAGAAAAAATAAAGAAAAAAAAACCAAAATTTCTACATTCATATTTTTCACGATGGGAAGCCAAGAATCAAAAATAGAAAAACCAACAGCAAACGTTGTAAACTCATTCCAAGTAATAGATCATACTGAAGCACCGGATACCATTAAAGTCATGCTTCTAATCATCTGTGTAGTTAGTTGCATTAGTTTGTTTCTGAAACCCTATTCAACCCATAACAAAATCCTAAAAAAGCGATATGCCAGCCGCGCCGACGGGTTAGAGAAAGTTAGCAAAATTTTGTTTATCTACCATCCCCAATGAACAAATGGGAAAAAATTTATAACGAATTAACGGAAGAAAAAATCAAGGCAGAAAAATCATATAAATGTATAAACAAAAATACTTCAATAAAGCCTGAAACAATAGCTAAACACTTAACAATTATTTTAGAATCGCTAAATAATTTGGGAGAATCACTACGTAAATTAAATGCCATACTCACAAAAAACCACCAGACAGAGGCACACCAAATTTTCGAGTGAAAGAGACAAATTGGAATCTTCACTCGCAAGGTACAACATAGAAATAACAGTACCAACTACAGTTGAAGAAAACCTTCGAATTGATTTCAATACCCTCTAGTCGGAGTCCTCCTCAAGTCAGATTCCATTAACTAAAGATACTAAAATAATAGAAGGTCCAAATACGACCACCAAAATGGCACAAACAGTAGCAGATTTCATCAAACCAGCATCTTCAGTCCTACATGAGTTTGATGGTAGGTCAGAGAATTTGAACAGTTTCCCAGATGCTCTTGATATTCTTGAACAGATAAAAGATAATCATGAAGCTCTGGCTATAACATTGATTAAAACCAAACTAAAAGGCTCAGCAGGAAACCTTATTAGCACTGAAAACACAATTCAAGAAATAAAGTCAAAATTGAAATCTGCTATTAAGGGTGAATCAGTAGAAGTTTTGACAGCAAAACTCCTGAACATGCAATAACGCGGTAAGACTGCAAACCAGTATACTGCGGAAGTAGAAAAATTACCAAGGCACTGGAAGGAGCCTACATATCTGATGGATTAAACCCAGACTTAGCAAACAGATATTCTACACAAGCAGCAGTCAAAGCTATGTGCAAGAACTGCTCTAACGACAAAGTCAATATGATAATGCAAGCCGGAACGTTCACATCAATGAACGATGCCATTTCCAAATTCACTAATAGTTGTACGGAAATAACAGGCAGCTTAAATACAATCATGAGCATAAGGCAACAAAACCCATATCGTAATGGAGGATACAGAAATAATAACTACGGAAATTATCGGAATAGAAGATTTAGACCACAAAACAGATTTAACAACTTTAGACAGAATAATAACCCCAGCGGGTTAGGGGTTCAGAATATACCCGCGGTAGGTATGCCTGTCGTAAGAGGCGACTAAAATACCAGATTCAAGGGGTTGTGTAGCGCAAACCTTCAGGTTGCCAGCGCAATATATAGCTTCTCCAAACCCAATTATCAACCTCACCTATCCGCGGCGAATCCTGTTTCACTAACAGAAGAGGCTCTGGCGACCCCAAGCTCCTCATGGAACTTGGGGGTAGGGAGGGAGGGAATGGCCTGAAGGTTTAATGTGGCCCCGTAAATCGTTCCCGAGATGGTCGGGCTAGCACCTTAATGGTGCTATGGTACCGGAGCGTACTGGATTTGTATCCGGCAAAGGACCATCACATCGATAACACTCCCCAAAGCCTTCGGGTAGCAACCTTATCGTTACAACAACAACAACAGAATAATAACATTGGAAGTGGAAAAACAGGTAGTCCTCAAAACAGAAATAGAAATTTCAACCAAACACGAAATTTGTATCCGGCAAAGGACCATCACATTGATAACACTCCCCAAAGCCTTCGGGTAGCAACCTTATCGCTACAACAACAACAACAGAATAATAACATTGGAAGTGGAAAAACAGGTAGTCCTCAAAACAGAAATAGAAATTTCAACCAAACACGAAATACTGGCAATGTACGCAATTGCACCCAGCAGGAAAACCAGAACACTCCATCTCAACAGTAGATAACAAAAAAGTGCGTACACTTAATCTACACTTAAACAGCTACATATCCTCCAAAACTAGTCTAAATAATTCACTTTCAACTCTCCTAGTAGATACGGGAGCAGAAGTATCAATTATAAATAAAATAATTTAAAAAAATTTTTTTAGTTAAACGGTTTTATTGAAAACAATACTTACATGAAGTAATAATAATACGAAAAGCTACAAAATAATTAGGTAGGTCCTAGGTACTAGTCATCACACTCCTTATCAATCTATGGCGTTGATCAGACAATTAAATAAAAGCGTTGGGCGCGTGAAATTTCTAAAAATATTAGGCGTAGCATAACCTGACTAAGGTTCAGTTGGTTGTACTTATGACTATCAATATAAATATGAAGCGTCCAACGCTTTTATTTAATTGTCTGGTCCACGCCATAGATTGATAAGGAGTGTGATGACTAGTACCTAGGACCTACCTAATTATTTTCTAGCTTTTCGTATTATTATTACTTCATGTAAGTATTGTTTTCAATAAAACCGTTTAACTTAAAAAAATTTTTTTTAATTATTTTATTGTATTTTTTGGCGACCTTATTCTTCAAATAACTATCTTATTTAGCTGGCTCGAGGCCTGTGTTGTAAAATAAAACACCGTTGATTATTTTTTCTTTTTTCTCAACCAATATATTTCGACTGCTCTGCGGCAATCGTCATCAGGGTTACAAAACTAATAAAAACAAAAATAATAATAAATAAACAATTAACAAATTATCACAAAAAATGTATCATTTTACATCTGCACATACGTTAGTTAGCACCGTACGTTAGTCTGCCCTGTGTGACGTGGAGTATGGTACTGTCTTCCTCTAAGCAAGTGTTTGTATATATGCGCGGAATTGTCCACGTCGCTTTTAAAGTTGAGTCGTATGTTAGTCGGTACGTTGATAATGTGTAACATTTCAAGAGTGAATCGTTTACTGTAGTGTTGTTCTTGTTGCAGTATTTTGGTCTCGTCAAAGTTAGGTATGTGCCCACTAGCTGCACAGTGTGCCATGAGTGCTGTTTTCTGGTTATTTTGTTGATGGCATTGTTTCAGATCGGATTTATGTTGTGATAGTCTTGTTTTTAGTTTGGAATTAGTTGTACCGACATAAATACTATTGCAAGCTTCCTCAACCTCGCCTTTACAGGGAATTTTATACACAACATTGCTTTTGTCCATATTTGGTATAGTTGACTTCATTTTATTGAAAAATTGTTTTAAAGTATTAGACGGCTTATGTGCTATTTTTGTGTTATCCTTGTTGTAACAATCAGATTTAACCAAACGTTTTGATAATTGATGTACATAGGCCAGCGACTTAAAATTTAATGGTTTTCCGGGGGTTTGTGTGTTATTTAGCAATTTAGATTTTTTGATTAACCTTCTTATTGTGTGTTTAGGAAAATCATTATTTCTTAACAATATGACTATTTATTTCTTTATTTCCTTGTGGTACACTTCGTCTTAGGTAAGTAGCATTTTCCGTATACAGCCCAATGCTGTATTTACAATCATGGATTTGGGATGCTTAGAATTAAAATTTATTATTCGTCCTGAAGCTATTTCTTTTTTGTACCACTTAAGTTTTAGTCGATTGCTTCGTCTGTTTATTTCAGAGTCTAAATAAGCTAATTTTCCGTTATTTTCTACTTCTAAAGTAAATTTTATATTCTTGTCAAAATTGTTGAGTGGGTCAAGTGTATTTTGTATCTCATTTTCACGTACTATGGCAAAGAGGTCATCGGCATATTTCGTAAGTATCCTAGGTTTATTCCGCAATTTTTCCATACTACTATCCAAAAGTTTCTCCATTATTATATCCGCTATGATTGGGGATGTGGGCGCTCCCATCGGTATTCATTTCAATTGCGTGTATATGGTATTATTAAACTTAAAATATCTGCTCTCTTTTATACAGAATGTTGTTATCTCCATAAACAGCTGTTTGGGTATCTTTGTGAACTCTTTAATCATTACCCACTTTTCTTGTATTGTATCGAGTACCAGCTGTATTTGGTATACTCGGAAAAAGTGAAAACACGTCGAACGAAATAAGTTTTTCGTCGTCAAATATATAAGTGTTATTTACCCTTTCTTTAAACTCGAGCGTGTTTTTGATGTTATATGTAGAATTTAACGTTATGTTTTTTAATATTTCAGCAATATATTTGCACAAACCATATGAGGGTGATCCAATCGCTGAACAAATTGGCCTTAATGGAGCGCCTTCCTTATGGATCTTAGGGAGGCCATAGATTCTGGGTGGAAGCGCAGTTGTTGTTGTAAGTCTATTTGTCTCAGACTTCGTGATTAAATCCATTTTAAAAAGCTTATCTACTACGCAGTTGTTCTTATTCTGCAATCGTGATGTTGGGTCCTGTCTTTGAACCCTATATGTAGTTAAATCCATTAAAATTTCTTCCGTTTTCTTATTGTAATCGTCGACTTCCATTGCTACCGTTTTATTACCTTTGTCTGAACTTAAAATTCGTATGTTACTATTTTGTTTAAGAAATTTCTTTGTTTGCTCCACTGTATCTGCAATTGCACTGTCTATTGCACTTGTCTTGTTTGTTGTTGTGTGACTTTTTATTATCAGTGAGAGTTTTGTGCGTGCCTCTTCTTGCCGGTCTTTATTCTTTATAGTTTGTAACAAATCCTCTCCATCCGCTATGTATTGAAACAGCGGGAAGCTCTTATTATCGACCGGTAGTCCGAACTTCGGCCCCTTCGCCAACAACGCTTTTATATCTTGTGGAAATTCTAATTTCGTTTTATTTATAAACCACTCTTCATGTTTTTTGTTATTAGTAAGTATTTCGTTTCGTTTTGATCGCATTGTGTTAAATTTTAACTCTTGGCGCTTTTTTAGTGTTGCTGTTGTTTTGTTCGCGACATTACTCTCCCTTTCCATTAGCTCAATAAATTCTTTCTCACCCAATTGTTCTCTAAGTTTTTGTGTTACTTGATCTATTCTGGTTTAATCGTTGTAGGTAATATATTGTCTTTTTGTTTTATTTTGTTTAACATACGACTCAACTTTAAGCTGGAGTCATTGGTGCCGTATGGCGTATCGCTGTATCCGTATCCCTAACGTAATCAGCTGTTTATCGTTAAGATGGTAAACCAAAACCCAATTGGTTGGCTACGATACGGTTACGACCTTAGCGGCACCAATAATCGATTGCATTGATTCTCATCAGATTGGTCGAATCAACTGTTATAAGGTTGCCGATACGGTTACCGATAAAGCACCAATGTCTCCAGCTTTAAGAGCGACTTGGACAATTCCGCGCATATATACAAACACTTGCTTAGAGGAAGACATTACCATACGCCACGTCACACAGGGCAGACGTGCTAAGAAACGTATGTACAGATGTAAAATGATAAATTTTTTGTGATAATTTGTTAATTGTTTATTTATTATTATTTTTGTTTTTATTAGTTTTTTAACCCTGATGACGATTGCCGCAGAGCAGTCGGAATATATTGGTTGAGAAAAAAGAAAAAATCATCAACGGTGTTTTATTTTACAACGCAGGCCTCGAGCCAGCTAAATAAGATAGTTATTTAATTACTTTATTTTCAAGTTTTTAGTATTTATTTAATTGCCTATTATTTCTCATTCTATTTAGTTCATTTAGTGACTCATTATTACAAGGACTCTTTCCTGACAATTTGTTACAATCTAAGTCCTCAATACATAATCCTTCCAAAGACTTTACTCGACTCTGCGCCACGTATGCTTGTCCCTCTTCCAACTCCAAAATATTTTGATGTCTCTTCTACCGGACTGTATGCAATATTTGTTCCAAATATGAGCCAAATCGGGCATCATAGGTCGCTTTCTATTCATGTATGTATTATATGTTCCAAATATAGACCAAATCAAATCGGACCACAAATACGATTTTTGCGAATATCTCGATCCTTGCGCCACCCAGCGGCGATTTTTTTAGATAGGTCGCTTTCTATTCTTGTATGTATTATGTGTTCCAAGCATGAGCCAAATCGAACCACAAATACGATTTTTGTGAATATCTCGCTCCTTGCGCCACCTAGCGAGGATTTTTTTCATAAGTCGCTTTTTATTCTTGCATGTATTATGTGTTCCAAGCATGAGCCAAATCGGACCACAAATACGAAATTTTGTGAATATCTCGACCCACGCGCCACCTAGCTGCGATTTTTTTTTTTTCACAGGTCGATTTCTATTCTTGCACGTATTATGTTTTCCAAATATGAGCCAAATCGGACCACAAATAGGATTTTTGCGAATATCTCGATCCTTGCGCCACCTAGCGGCGATTTTTTTTTGATAGGTCGCTTTCTATTCTTGTATGTATTATGTGTTCCAAGCATGAGCCAAATCGAACCACAAATACGATTTTTGTGAATATCTCGATCCTTGCGCCACCTAGCGGCGATTTTTTTCATAAGTCGCTTTCTATTCTTGTATGTATTATGTGTTCCAAGCATGAGCCAAATCGGACCACAAATACGAATTTTGTGAATATCTGGACCCATGCGCCACCTAGCTGCGATTGTTTTATCACAGGTCGATTTCTATTCTTGCATGTATTATGTGTTCCAAATATGAGCCAAATCGGACCAAAAATACGATTTTTGTGAATATCTCGATCCATGCGCCACCTAGCGGCGATTTTTCTTATTATTGCATTGTCATCGGGTTCTGAACTATATTCCAAGTTTCAAGCTTGGGGGAAGTTACTTAAATTTCACTTACAAAATTCGTTCACAACGGACGTGCATGCAGCCTGCCTGTCAACTCAAGCTAAATAAAACCGTTTAAAAAGGGTCGAATTGACAATAATGTCACAATAAATTATTTACAAAAAACAGATCTAAAGGACATTGGACAGGGAGTAACAAACACACTAGGTACAGTCAAAGCAGATTTAATAGGAGATGATCTTTTGATAGCACATAAATTTCACATAGTAGATGACAATTATCCAATTCCAAGCGATGGAATCCTAGGACTGGAATTTATCAAAAAATATAATTGCATTTTAGATTATGGGAAAAATGAAGACAGATTAATTCTAAGGCCCCGCGATTGTCCACAAGATATAATAATTCAAATGAAAAATACACACACATACAATCTCAATACCCCTAAGATCAGAAGTAATTCGACAAATTAATATAAAATCTAACAACTCTGAACTTTTTATTCCCCATCAACAACTAAAATAAGGAATCTTCATTGCCAATAAAATAGCAAACAAATGTCAAACTTTCGTTAGAATCATAAACACTACTGACAGAATCGCAATTATTCAAAACTGCGATATAAAAACAGAAAATCTTAATGATTACGTACTAATCAAAAGCTGTATAGAAAATAACTCTAATAACAAAGAAAATTTAGAAAGACTTAATAAAAAATTTCCCCAATAGATATATTCGCATTAGAAACAGAACCCATTACTGCCAACAATTTCTACAAGCAAAAATTACATATAAAAGATGATAACCCCGTCTACATAAAAAATTACAGATTGCCGCAAGCACACAAAAATGAAATAAACACACAAGTAAACAAGCTACTTAAAGATGACATTATAGATCCTTCAATATCCGAACACAATCCCAAATCCCAATCCTATTAGTACCAAAGAAGTATATACCCGGTAATAAAGACAAAAGATGGAGACTAGTCATTGACTACAGACAAGTAAATAAAAAACTAACTGCAGATAAATTCCCACTCCCAAGAATTGATGACATTTTGGATCAATTAGGAACAGCAAAATATTTTCATGTTTAGATCTGATGTCAGGCTTTCATCAAATAGAACTAAGTAGACCCAAATTCTAGAGACTTTTCTTCATTTACAGCAGATAATGGCACTTACTTTATCAAACGATTTCCCTATGGCTTGAAAGTAGCACCAAACTGATTCCAAAGAATGATGACCTTAGCATTCGCAGGTCTGAAACCCTCACAAGCATTTTATATATGGATGACCTAGTAGTATTAGGATGCTCCGAAAAGCATATGATGACAAATTTACGTGATGTATTCTCAACCTGCAGAAAATATAATTTAGAATTGCACCCTGATAAATGCTTATTCTTTAGTCAAGAGGTTACTTATTTAGGACATCAATGCACCAGCAAAGGAATCCTTCCCGACGCAAACAAATATGAAATTGTTCAGAACTTCCCAACACCTAAAACAGCTGATTAAGTCAAACGATTTGTTGCTTTCTGCAATTCCTATAGAAGATTTGTACCAAATTTCGCAGAATATTCAAGAATATTAACTAGACTCTGTAAAAAGAATGTCTCCATCGACTGGACAGAAGAATGTCAAAAAGCTTTCGTTTATCTAAAGGAAACATTAATTAGTCCAAAGATCTTGCAATATCCAGATTTAAACAAACAATTTTGTATAACAACAGATGCTAGTGGTTAAGCTTGTGGCGCAATCCTGAGTCAAGAATACGAAGGCAAACAATTACCAGATGCCTATGCTTCAAGATCATTCACAAAAGGTGAAATTAATAAAGCTACAATAGAGAAAGAATTAGCAGCAATTCATTGGGCCATAACCCTCTTCAGACCATACGTATATGGCAAAAATTTTTTAATTAAAACTAACCTTCGACCCCTAAAATACCTGTTTTCAATGAAAAATCCTTCATCAAAATTAACTAGAGTAAGGTTGGATTTGGAGGAGTTTGACTTTGAGGTGGAGTACATAGCTGGAAAAGAGAATTACGTAGCCGACGCATTGTCGAGAATAAATATTGAGAAAGAAATGTCAGTGGAGGCATGTAAAATACTAAAAGTCACTACAAGATCAGAGACTAGAAAGCCAACTAGTAATAAGATAAATGAAGAAAACAAAAGTCACATAGAGAACCCTATAATATATGAAGCGCTAAATAAATTTGAAGTAAAAGACATGTCCAGCTCGTTTTCGACCCTCCGAAATTATATTTCAAAAAGGAAAGAAAATTTGTAACACAATAGATACAAGCAACCTAATTGTGGAGGATAAGATTGACTTAGGAAAATTCTTTACCAGGCTTACAAAAGAAGGCGGCAATTTAGGTATTGTAAAGATACAGTTGTCCTTAGGGGACAAATTGTTTAAAGATAACTATACTCGAGTAAGCAAATTTAAGGAGATAGGTACGAAAGTTCTCAAAAATCTAACAAGAGAACTAACCCCAGAGGTTATGAATGTGACAGATCCCGGGAAAACTAAAGAAATTCCTCATAAATATCATGACGATCCTATCTGGGGAGGCCACCCAGGAAAAATATGAAGAATGACATAAGAAAATATTTACAAAAAAGGCATCCGCAGTTAGAAAAACAAAGTTAACAAACATATAAAAGAACCAATGGCTATAACGGAGACACCTCCGAAAGCTACCAAAATCAATTCATGGAAATGAATATGCGGTTGCTATCGTTTGTGATTTAACTAAATACTTGGTCGCAATTCCAGTCCTAAGCAAACACGCTGTGACGGTTGCTAAAGCTGTATTCGAGCATTCATTCTAATCTATGGTTGTATGAAAACAAACATGACGGACATGAAAAAAAACAAAACAAAAATAACTTATTTTACTCATTATGTCAACTTCTAAAGATTGAACACAAACTTCAAAACCTTACCACCATCAAACTTTAGGAACTGTTGAACGCAGTCACAGAACGTTTACTGAATATGTACGTTCTTACATATCTAGTGACAAAGACGATTGGGATGAGTACCTCAGGTATTTCACATATTGTTATAACACAACACCATCTACTGTACACAAGTATTGTCCTTTTGAGCTCGTATTCGGAAAAAAACCCTAAACTTGCGTATTCCTAAAAGAAACAAAGAAATTAAATACAAACTACAAATAGCACAACAAAGAGTTATAAAGTTAGTTCAGGAAGCCCAAAGAAAACAAAAATTAAATTACGATAGTATAAAAATAGATATAGGAACCTTAATAGTACATATAAAGGAAAATATAGGGTAGAAAATATAGATAATGAAAATAATTACACTTTAATTCCATATAATGTAGAAAATATAAATGAAAAAAAGAAAATTATAGTTGATTAAAATAGGCTTAAACCGCCATACGCTTATACTGCATTTCTCATACTCTAGCCCGATTTTGCTTACTACGCATTTCCCACCACGTTAAGGAATATACACAAAAAGAAGCATCAAATAATAGTAAAAGAGGACATAAAAAACCAAGACCAGTTTTTTAAGCATTAGGGTGTCGAAAAAAAAAATTATATAAAATATTGCAAAAGAATTGATTTTAAATAACATGGAAAGAGTTAGAAAGGTTAAAACTTATGTAGAAGGCCCAATTGAGGACCTTAAAAATGAAATTGAAATTGAAGATGAGGAAAAAACATTAGTATGGTTGAAAAAATTGTGGAAACTTATTGATATGCCTAGGGAACCAACAATATGGAATGTAAGGAACCCAATAGCAACAATACCTGAAGAGTTATATAGGTACGAAGCCAAATATTTAGGAAGAACGGAATAATATAATGACAAAAAATTAAAAAAGGAAAAAAAAGAGAGAAAAAACCAAAATTTCTGCATTCATATTTTTGCGATGGGAAGCCAAGAATGAAAAATAGAAAAACCAACAGAAAACGTTGTAAACTCAGTCCAAGTAATAGATCATACTGAGCCACTGGATAACATTAAGGTCATGCTTCAAATCATCTGTGTAGTTAGTTGCATTAGTTTGTTTCTGAAACTCTATTCAGCACATAGCAAAGTCCTAAAAAAGCGATATGCCAACCACGCCGACGGTTTAGATAAAGTTTAGCAAAATTTTTTTATCTACCATCCCCAATGAACAAGTGGGAAAAAATTATAACGAATTAACGGAAGAAAAAATCCAGGCAGACAAATCATATAAATGTATAAACAAAAATACTTCAATAAAGCCTGAAACAATAGCTAAACACTCAACAATTATTTTAGAATCGCTAAATAATTTGGGAGAATCAATACGTAAATTAAATCCCATACTCACAAAAAACCTTCAGACAGAAGCACACCAAATTTTTTCGAGTGTAAGAGACAAATTAGTATCTTCACTCGCAAGGTACAACATAGAAATAACAGTACCAACTACATTTGAAGAAAACCTTCGAATTGATTTCAATACCCTCTTGTCGGAGTCCTCCTCAAATCAGACTCCATTAACTAAAGATACTAAAATAATAGAAGCTCCAAATACGACCACCAAAATGGCACAAACAGTAGTAGATTCCATCAAAACAGCATCTTCAGTCCTACATGAGCTTGATGGTAGGTCAAAAAATTTGAACAGTTTCCTAGATGCTCTTGATATTCTTGAACAGATAAAAGACAATTATAAAGCTCTGGCTATAACATTGATTAAAACCAAACTAAAAGGCTCAGCACGAAACCTTATTAGCACGGAAACACAATTCAAGAAATAAAGTCAAAATTGAAATCTGCTATTAAGGGTGAATCCGTAGAAGTTTTGACAGCAAAACTCCTGAGCATACAATAACGCAGTAAAACTGCAAACCAGTATACTGCGGAAGTAGAAAAATTACCAAGGCACTGGAAGGAGCCTACATATCTGATGGATTAAACCCAGATTTAGCAAACAGATATTCTACACAAGCAGCAGTCAAAGCTATGTGCAAGAACTGCTCTAACGACAAAGTCAAGATGATAATGCAAGCCGGAACGTTCACATCAATGAACGATGCCATTTCCAAATTCACTAATAGTTGTACGGAAATAACAGGCAGCTCAAATACAACCATGAACATAAGGCAGCAAACCCACAAACTGACGAATTCCTAAAAGAAAATACAATAAGCGCAATCTATAGACAAAGAAATTAAATAAAAACTACAAAGAGCTAGAAAGTTAGTTCAGGAAGCCAAAAGAACACAAAAATTATATTGCGATAGAAGTCGCCATAGTATAAAAATAGATATTAATATTAATTATTAGTATTAATTAAGGACGAATCAAGTCATAAACTTAATAGTACATATAAAGGAAAATATAGGGTAGAAAATATAGATAGTAAAAATAATTACACTTTAATTCCCTATAATGTAGAAAATATAAATGAAAAAAAGGAAATTATAGTTCATAAAAATAGGCTTAAACCGCTGTAATAGAAAAACTAATTACAATAACACATTTTGAATAAATAAAAGTATTCAATTTTACTCATACTCTCAACTAGGTACTCATAACACAATATGAAACAAAAAAAAAATGAAGGAAATTGTGAACAAATCAAAAAGGAAAATAAAACGCACACAAAAAAAATATATAATGGTACGTCATAAATAAAGAAAATAACAAAGTAGGCAAAAACGGATTCAAATTGTACCACTCGAGTAGCCATCCATAATTTGTGCACAAATTATGTATGACTACTCTTTCAAAGGCGGATGGTGTAGCATTCATTTATTCAGTCATGTGAACAAACACATATTTTCGTTTTTCTTGAGACGCGTTGACTGTTAAATACATATTCATCCATTTTGTACATACATACAGTCTACGTCTACGTCTCGTAACTTAAGGCTTCTTCTATTTCAAATTCCTCACACACGACTAGCTATACGCTTAAACTGCATTTCTCATACTCTAGTCCGATTTTGCTTACTACGCATTTCCCACCAAGTTAAGGAATATAAAAAAAAAAAGAAGCATCAAATAATAGTAAAAGAGGACATAAAAAACCAAGACCAGTTTTTTAAGCATACGGGTGTCCAAAAAAAAAAAATTATATAAAATATTGCAAAAGCATTGATTTTAAATAACATGGAAAGAGTTAGAAAGGTTTAAACTTATGTAGAAGGCCCAATTGAGGACCTTAAAAATGAAATTGAAATTGAAGATGAGGAAAAAACATTAGTATGGTTGAAAAAATGGTGGAAACTTATTGATATGCCTAGGGAACCAACAATATGGAATGTAAGGAACCCAATAGCAACAACACCTGAAGAGTTATATAGGTACGAAGCCAAATATATAGGAAGAACTGAATAATATAATGACAAAAAGTTAATAAAGGAAAAATAAAGAGAAAAAAACCAAAATTTCTGCATTCATATTTTTGCGATGGGAAGCCAAGAATCAAAAATAGAAAAACCAACAACAAACGTTGTAAACTCAGTCCAAGTAAGAGATCACACTGAGCCACTGGATACCATTAAGGTCATGCTTCAAATCATATGTGTAGTTAGTTGCATTAGTTTGTTTCTGAAACTCTATTCAACCCATAACAAAGTCCTAAAAAAGCGATATGCCAGCCGCGCCGACGGTTTAGATAAAGTTTAGCAAAATTTTCTTTATCTACCATCCCCAATGAACAAATGGGGAAAAATTATAACGAATTAACGGAAGAAAAAGTCCAGGCAGACAAATCATATAAATGTATTAACAAAAATACTTCAATAAAGCCTGAAACAATAGCTAAACACTTAACAATTATTTTAGAATCGCTAAATAATTTGGGAGAATCAATACGTAAATTAAATCCCGTACTCACAAAAAAACCTTCAGACAGAGGCACACCAAATTTTTTCGAGTGTAAGAAACAAATTAGTATCTTCACTCGCAACGTACAACATAAAAATAACAGTACCAACTACAATTGAAGAAAACCTTCGAATTGATTTCAATACCCTCTTGTCGGAGTCCTCCTCAAGTCAGACTCCATTAACTAAAGATAATAAAATAATAGAAGTTCCAAATACGACCACCAAAATGGCACAAACAGTACTAGATTTCATCAAAACAGCATATTCAGTCCTACATGAGCTTGATGGTAGGTCAGAGAATTTGAACAGTTTCCCAGATGCTCTTGATATTCTTGAACAGATAAAAGATAATCATGAAGCTCTGGCTATAACATTGATTAAAACCAAACTAAGAGGCTCAGCACGAAACCTTATTAGCACTGAAAACACAATTCAAGAAATAAAGTCAAAATTGAAATCTGCTATTAAGTGTGAATCAGTAGAAGTTTTGACAGCTGAAGTTTGAACATACAATAACGCAGTAAAACTGCAAACCAGTATACTCGGAAGTAGAAAAATTTACCAAGGCACTGGAAGGAGCCTACATATCTGATGGATTAAACCCAGACTTAGCAAATAGATATTCTACACAAGCAGCAGTCAAAGCTATGTGCAAGAACTGCTCTAACGACAAAGTCAAGATGATAAAGCAAGCAGGAACGTTCACATCAATGAACGATGCCATTTCCAAATTCACTAATAGTTGTACGGAAATAACAGGCTGCTCATATACAGTCATGGGCATAAGGCAACAAAACCAATATCGTAATGGTTTCCGTGGGGGATACAGAAATAACAACTACGGGAATTATTGGAATAGAAGATTTAGACCACAAAATCGTGAGCGCAGATCTCGTAAACTGCGCCAACTGGCAGCCGATGGTAACATTGGCATCCGACCACCTGCCCATACTTATTTCGCTCGAGCGTACCGCCGACTTCATCGTTACCGAAAAACGCACTTTCATAAACTTCAAAAAAAGGAAAGTGGGAAGAATATAAATCTTTTACAGACAACCGCTTTGCTGCCCTCCCTATCCCCACTGATGCCCACCAAGGGGAGCGTGCCCTCCGGAAGGTCATTGAATCCGCCTCGGCACGTTTCATTCCCGCTGGGAGAATTTCCGAAATCCGGCCCCACTTCCCGGCGGAGGCCGCAAACTTAGCGAGAGAACGTGACCTTATAAGACAGCTTGATCCAGGCGACCCCCAAATAAGAAATATAAACCAACGCATCAGATTGCTTGTGGACGAACACAAGCGGGCGAAATGGGAGGAGCACCTAAGAGGTTGTAACCTCTCTACCGGTGTGGGTAAAATTTGGTCCACCGTAAAGTCGCCATCCGCCATCAACCGACCAAGCACAAAGACAAAGTTTCCATCGCCTTTGGCGACAAAGTGCTGTCGGATGCGAAAAAATGCGCGAGCGCTTTCTGCCGACAATATATAATGCATCCTACGGTCGACAAAGATAGACGGAGAGCCAGTAGACACCCACATAAACACAAATTCAGACTGTCACCAATCACCATCACCGCTAAAGAGGTTGAGGACGCCATTGGTCGCGCTAAACCATCCAAAGCAGTGGGCCCAGACGGCATAGCCATGCCGATGCTTAAAAGCCTAGGGAAAGAGGGTTTCAAATATTTAGCGCATGTCTTCAACCTGTCTCTTTCCACCTTTGTCATACCCGAGAAATGGAAAATGGCCAAGGTGGTCCCGCGACTAAAGCCTGGGAAACCAGCTAACATAGGTGAGTCGTATCGTCCGATATCTCTCCTATCGCCAGTAGAAAAGACGCTTGAAGCCATTTTGCTCCCTTTTTTCCAAGTAAATTTGCAGCTAGCCTCTCATCTGCATGGCTTCAGAAAACTCCATAGCACTACCACCGCACTAAATGCCATTAGCACCCAGATAAATTGCGGTTTAAATCAATACCCCCACCATAGATCAGTACTCGTAGCACTAGACCTATCAAAAGCTTTTGATACGGTCAATCACGGCTCGTTACTGCAAGACCTGGAAGGGTCTACCCTTCCTCCATGTCTTAAAAGGTGAACCGCAAATTATCTGGGTTGTCGGCAGGCATCGGTGCAATTTAGAAACGAAACATCAAAACCAAAGAGAATTAAACAAGGGGTGCCACAGGGTGGTGTCCTATCCCCACTTTTGTTTAATTTCTACATATCTAAGCTACCTTCACCACCGGAAGGAGTCACAATCGTTTCCTACGCCGATGACTGCACAATAATGGCAACAGGCCCAGGCCCAAAGATTGATGCGATATGCAATAAAATAAACGGCTACCTCCCTGATCACTCCAGTTTTTTCGCCTCGCGAAACCTGGCATTATCACCGACTAAATTTTCCGCGACCTTATTTACAACATGGACGTCACAAGTGTCGACCATTTTGAACATCCGCGTCGATGGCACTATGCTACCGACTGTCCTACACCCCTAAATCTTGGGTGTGACGCTTGATCAGGATCTACGTTTTGGTGAGCACGCAGCCGCAATTGTTCCGAGAATTCAGAGCCGTAACAAAATCCTCAAATCCCTCGCTGGCAGTACCTGGGGAAGAGATAAAGAAACGCTCGTGACTACATACAAAGCAATTAGCCAGCCGATTACGTGCTACGCGTCACCCATATGGTCGCCAAGCCTAAAAATTACCCACTGGAAGGAACTACAGGCCTGCCAAAATACTGTTCTTAGAATCGCCACGGGCTGTCTTCTTATGTTCCCAGGACACCATCTGCATAATGAGGCGAGAATGCTCCCCATCAGCGAGAGAAATGAGATGCTGACCAAACAATTCCTGTTGAATACCCAGAAACCTGAGCATCCCAACAGACATCTGATTAATGAACCAGCACCGCCTAGGGGCTTAAGGAGTCATCTCCGTAAGCATTTTGAGGAAATACGGCACCTGAAAACCCAGCCGTATGAAGCGAAAAAACACAAGCAGGTCTTTGGTGAACTCCATAAACAGGCGTCGGACCTTTATGCCGGGAATTGCCCGGTGAATCCAGTACTTAAAGAAAAGTATCCAAAACTCGCGGAAGAGGAACGCATACTCCCCAGGGAAACGCGTGTCACTCTTGCTCAACTTCGTTCTGGATACTGTAACAGGTTAAACTCTTACCTATCTTACCTATCCCCGCTTGCAATGTGTCCCCACATGACACCAACCATCTCTTTAATTGTAATGTGGAACCAACGCCTCTAACACCCCTTTCCTTTTGGTCCACCCCTGCTGAAACGGCAAGTTTTCTTGGACTCCCGTTAGAGGATATTGATAACAATTTGTGATCGGTCGCGGCTGTTAGGTGGGGCGAAGCATTGCTACAACAACAACAACAACAACCACAAAACCGATTAGGGCTGTGGAATACGAAATAACCTTAGGTAAGTCATTAATGAAGAGAGTAAAAAGTAATGGACCCAAATGGCTACCCTGAGGTCAGACCTGTAAAAAACAAGTACCAGTACAAGTACAAGTACTAGTATCTCAGTACTTCGAAAAATGAGTACAAGTATAAGTATCGAGGTACTTGTACTTGAATTGTTGAAGTACAAGTAAAGTACTTGTAAGTACTTTAGAAGTACTTTGACAAGTATTGAACGGTTTTGAAGCGGAACAACTAATATTTTTTAACAATCATCTCAACTACTGATCGAAATGGTATTTTCCAAAAATATGAGACCTTTTATGATACTAAAAATTTTTGTAAATCGTTCGCTAATTTATGAACATTTGTTGGAATGATTCCCTTTCCACAGTTCAGAGTGATGAAGCTCATAACTCTGTCATCAAACCTCTTCCCACCTAATGAAATTGTTTTACGGGTTGAGAGCTTAAGCCCCGCATGCTTTACCGTCGTGTTATACGCAGTTCTTCAAAAATTCGAGGAATGGTTTTTGTGTTTTAGGCGTGCATCACAAAACACGCATTTCGCACTATCGTGCCTCCCATTAGCTTATCATCAACAATCTCTGTTAATATATGTTAAGGTCTTATTATTATTGCAAGACTGCAAATACTTCCTCAAAATCCTAAAAACAACTGCATAACTCCATTTTGTGTCGAAGGGTCAAGTCGAAATTTGTTTGCAGGATATATTTTAGATTCACTAGTTCTAGGCAATAACTTGCTTGGTCGCTTACGGAAGCATCGGAATTAAAACCCAAAGGCTATGAGAGTTGACCTTTTATTAGGTCCACTATCTGATAATAATATATACTCATGCACAAACTACTTGAAATTGTTGTACAATCTGCAATTTTTATCAGGTTACCCAATATATAGCTTTCCTTAAAAAAAAATTAAAATTTATATTTCTTTATTTCCAAAAGACATTCAGAAATAAATGTACGTAATTTAACACAAAATGATTTCTTCACAAAAATTGTTGTTGGATATTGATTCGGATGATTCTGTCCGCAACCCGGACTCCACAGACAAGCAAGTTATTAACTAGAACTAGTGAATCTGAAAGATATCCAGCAAAAAAATTTAAACTTGACCCGTCGTTACAAAATGGAGTTCTGCAGTTTTTTTATGACTTTAAAGAAGTAAGTACAATTTAATATTTGGAGTCTAGCACACTTTAACCGAACGCTTAACACAGATTATTGATGATAAGCTCATGGCAGGCACGATAAGTGCGAAATACGTATATTGTGATGCACGCCTAAAAGGCAATAAAAAGATTACTTCGAACTTCATAAAGCACCTGCGTATAAAACACCCGGAAAAGCATGCGGGGGTTAAGCACTCAAGCCGTACAGCAACTTCATTGGGTGGGAAAGGCTTTGACGAAAAAGTGTTGAGCTATATCATTGGATACAGCATCACCACTCTCAACCGTGCAGAGGGAATGTTTCCGAAAAATGTTTGAAGGAACATAGCTAAATGTTATGAGTTGTCCAAAATTAATGAGCAAACTAGACGAACGATGTAAACAAATTTTTGGTATAATAAAAGAGCTCATCGACAAATAAGTACTTTTGTACGACGGCCGATATATGGTCTTCAAAGCATAAAAGTTTCCTCGGGTACACTTGCCATTGGTTTGATGACAAATTTAACAGGAATTCGGTAGCACTGGGGTGCATAACCACATACGCATACATGAAATGATAGCAGATAGAAATAATAATTTCCGTCTGGTATTATCAAAAATTGTGGGGACCGTCACAGACAATGGGTCGAGCTTTGTAAAGGCTTTGAAAGAGTTCGGTATGTAGCTTGGACGATTTTGATTACTTTGATCCAGGCCGACCGATGCACAAAAAAAGTATTTATTTTTTTTTTTTAAACTCCAGTTATTAATACCTTATTCTTTACCTTTTTATGCATTTATGAAAATGATATCTTTATTAACCCTCAATTTTTTAAAATAGATGAGTTATTCGAAGAAATATGCCATGATCAACCAGCACCCTTACGATCACATAACTTTGACAAAATGGTTGAAGAAGAATTTTACAAGTATCTTAATGATACATCAACAGATTTCAATATTTTTGTTTCAATATGCTTCAGAGTTATCCTATTACGAAAGACCTATCACTCAAAATTAATACGACCTTAGCTTCCTCCGCCCCAGTAGAGCGTTTATTTTCCTTGGCAGGCATTGTTTATAGTCCTAGAAGGCAATCAATGACGGACTTTTCGTTTGAAAAGCTAGTACTAATGAAGGCAAACACAAAACTATTTAAATATTATTAGCTGTTGTATAATTTATACCTATTTAAAATATTGTTTTACTTCTTGTTGCTTTCTAATATGAATTTTACTCATATTCAACAAAAATTTTATAACAGATGTTCTACATTTTTTTCATGAATCAAACTGACATATTTTATCAGAAAAAGTACTTTCGTATACTTCGTAGTATTTCGTAAGTATATCTACTTGTACTTTCGGATTCGAAGTACAAGTACTGTAGTACTTATACTTTGTACTTAGATTTGAAGTAGTTGAGTACTTGTACTTATTTGGTACTAGTACAAGTATGTACTCAGTACTTTACAGGTCTGCCTGAGGCACACCAGAAGTTACTTCTATCAACTTAGAGAGACTGTTTTTGAACGTAACTCGCTGAGTTCTATTTAAAAGATAGCTGCGAAGCCAAGGTAATAAATTCTTCGGAAAACCCAGTAAATCAAGTTTATGAGTTAAAAGCTCATGATTAACCGAGTCAAAATGCGTTGCTGAAGTCGGTATAAATAACATCGGTTTGCTTATTGGAAAAGAATCCATACATAACTAGAGAAGTGAACTCAAACAAGTTGGTTGTGGTTGATCTTCTACGCACAAAACCATGTTGGCTGGGTGATAATAAAGAACTACATGTATATTGAATTTGGCAGGTGATGATTTTTCAAACATACTTGGAATAGCCGATAGTTTAGCTATGCTCTTGTATTTCTCTATATTGGACCTACTACCTTTCTTATATAAGGGAATAATAAATGATTGCTTCCAAATTGAAGGGAATAGAGAAGATTCCAGAGATAGTGCAAATAATTTAAGGATCGGCTTGGATAAATTAACAGCGCAGAACTTTAGCACACAACTAGGAACACCATCTGGACCCGGAGAAAAATTCGGTTTCAACTCAAGAAGACTTTTGAGAACAGTATCTATATTTATGACAGGATCTAGGATACAATTAGAACTGTCTAACGTGTACGGATAGAGATCTGATGGAAAAAGTTCAGATGAATACGTCGACTAAAAAAATTCAGCAAATAAGTTGGCGACATCATCGTCAGAGCTCTTGCATTCTTACATCCATAGGCAAAAGCATATGGAAATCCTGAAGTTTTTCTCTACGAATTAACAAAACTATGGAATTGTTTCGGGTTGTTAGAAAAATTAAGCCTACACCGGTTTAAGTAACATTTATAGCACTGTTGATTAAGACGATGAAAGTTCGATCTAGCAACTAAATATTTAGAAAAATCGGAGCATGATCCTGATATTTTAAATCGTTTGTATAGGCTAGATTTTATGTTATATAGCCTCTCTCATACACAATTTATTCCCACGACTACCCATACGCTTAAACTGCATTTCTCATACTCTATTCCGAATTTTCTTACTACGCATTTCCCACCAAGTTAAGGAATATAAACAAAAATAAAGATCAAATAATAGTAAAAGAGGACATAAAAGCCAAGACCAGTTTTATAAGCATTAGCGTGTCGAAAAAAAAAATAATATAAAATATTGCAAAAGCATTGATTTTAAATAACATGGAAAGGGTAGTAAGGTTAAAACTTATGTAAAAGGCCCACTTGAGGACCTTAAAGTGAAATTGAAATTGAAGATGGCGAAAAAACATTAGTATGGTTGAAAAAATGGTGGAAAATTATTGATATGCCTAGGGAACCAACAATATGGCATGTAAGGAACCCAATAGCAACAAAACCTGAAGAGTTATATAGGTACGAAGTCAAAGATTTAGGAAGAACTGAATAATATAATAACAAAAAATTTATAAAGGAAAAATAAAGAAAAAATAAAAACCAAAAATTCTACATTCATATTTTTCACGATGGGAAGCCAAGAATCAAAAATAGAAAAACCAAACTCAGTCCAAGTAATAGATCATACTGAGGCACTGGATTTCATTAAGGTCATGCTTCTAATCATCTGTGTAGTTAGTTGCATTAGTTTGTTTCTGAAACTCTATTCAACCCATAACAAAATCCTAAAAAACGATATGCCAGCCGCGCCGGCGGTTTAGATAAAGTTTAGCAAAATTCTTTTTATCTACCATCCCCAATGAACAAATGGGAAAAAATTATAACGAATTAACGGAAGAAAAAATCACGGCAGAAAAATCATATAAATGTATAAACAAAAATACTTCAGTAAAGCCCGAAACAATAGCTAAACACTTAAAAATTATTTTAGAATCGCTAAATAATTTGGGAGAAAGAATACGTAAATTAAATCCCGTACTCACAAAAAAACCTTCAGACAGAGGCACACCAAATTTTTTCGAGTGTAAGAGACAAATTAGTATCTTCACTCGCAAGGTATAACATAGAAATAACAGTACCAACTACAATTGAAGAAAACCTTCGAATTGATTTCAGTACCCTCTTGTCGGAGTCCTCCTCAAGTCAGACTCCATTAACTAAAGATAATAAAATAATAGAAGTTCCAAATACGACCACTAAAATGGCACAAACAGTACTAGAGTTCATCAAAACAGCATCTTCAGTCCTACATGAGCTTGATGGTAGGTCAGAGAATTTGAACAGTTTCCTAGATGCTCTTGATATTCTTGAACAGATAAAAGATAATCATGAAGCTCTGGCTATAACATTGATTAAAACCAAACTAAAATGCTCAGCACGAAACCTTATTAGCACTGAAAACACAATTCAAGAAATAAAGTCAAAATTGAAATCTGCTATTAAATGTGAGTCAGTAGAAATTTTGACAGCAGAAGTTTGAACATACAATAACGCAGTAAAACTGCAAACCAGTATACTGCGGAAGTAGAAAAAGTTACCAAGGCACTGGAAGGAGCCTACATATCTGATGGATTAAACCCAGACTTAGCAAATAGATATTCTACACAAGCAGCAGTCAAAGTTATGTGCAAGAACTGCTCTAACGACCAAGTCAAGATGATAAAGCAAGCCGGAACGTTCACATCAATGAACGATGCCATTTCCAAATTCACTAATAGTTGTACGGAAATAACAGGCAGCTCATATACAATCATGAGCATAAGGCAACAAAACCAATATCGTAATGGTTTCCGTGGAGGATACAGAAAAAAAAACTACCGAAATTATCGAAATAAAAGATTTAGACCACAGACCACAAAACCACAAAATCGTGAGCGCAGAACTCGTAAACTGCGTGAACTGACCATCCGAACACCTGCCCATACTTATTTCGCTCGAGCGTACCGCCGACTTCATCGTTACAGAAAAACGCACTTTCATAAACTTCAAAAAAGGAAAGTGGGAAGAATATAAATCTTTTACAGACAACCGCTTTGCTGCCCTCCCTATCCCGACTGATGCCCGCCAAGGGGAGCGTGCCTTCCGTAAGGTCATTGAATCCGCCTCGGCACGTTTCATTCCCGCTGGGTGAATTTCCGAAATCCGGCCCCACTTCCCGGCGGAGGCCGCAAACTTAGCGAGAGAACGTGACCTTATAAGACAGCTTGATCCAGGCGACCCCCAAATAAGAAATATAAACCAACGCATTAGATTGCTTGTGGACGAACACAAGCGGGCGAAATGGGAGGAGCACCTAAGAGGTTGTAACCTCTCTATCGGTGTGGGTAAACTTTGGTCCACCGTAAAGTCCCTATCGAATCCGACTAAGCACAAAGACAAAGTGCTGTCGGGTGCGAAAAAAAGCGCGAGCGCTTTCTGCGACAATATATAATGCATCCTACGGTCGACAAAGATAGAGGGAGAGCCAATAGACACGCACATAAACACAAATTCAGCGCGTCACCAATCACCATCACCGCTAAAGAGGTTGAGGACGCCATTGGTCGTGCTAAACCATCCAAATCAGTGGGCCCAGACGGCATAGCCATGCCGATGATTAAAAGCCTAGGGAAAGAGGGTTTCAAATATTTAGCGCATGTCTTCAACCTGTCACCTTTGTCATACCCGAGAAATGGAAAATGGCCAAGGTGGTCCCGCTACTAAAGCCTGGGAAACCAGCTAACATAGGTGAGTCGTATCGTCCGATATCTCTCCTATCGCCAGTAGCAAAGACGCTTGAAGCCATTTTGCTCCCTTATTTCCAAGTAAATTTGCAGCTAGCCTCTCATCAGCATGGCTTCAGCAAACTCCATAGCACTACCACCGCGCTAAATGCCATTAGCACCCGGATACATTGTGGTTTAAATAAATACCCCCACCATAGAAAAGTACTCGTAGCGCTAGACCTACGGTCAACCATGGCTCGTTACTGCAAGGCCTGGAAGAGTCTACCCTTCCCCCATATCTTAAAAGGTGGACCGCAAATTATCTGGGTGGTCGGCAGGCATCGGTGCAATTTAGAAACGAAACATCAAAACCAAGGAGAATTAAACAAGGGGTGCCACAGGGTGGTGTCCTATCCCCACTTTTGTTTAATTTCTACATATCTAAGCTACCTTCACCACCGGAAGGAGTCACAATCGTTTCCTACGCCGATGACTGCACAATAATGGCAACAGGCCCAGGCCCAAAGATCGATGTGCTATGCAATAAAATAAACGGCTACCTCCCTGATCTCTCCAGTTTTTTTGCCTCGCGAAACCTGGGATTATCACCGACTAAATCTTCCGCGACCTTATTTACAACATGGACGTCCCAAATGTCGACCATTTTGAACATCCACGTCGATGGCACTACGCTACCGACTGTCCTACACCCCAAAATCTTGGGTGTGGCGTTTGATCAGGATCTACATTTTGGTGAGCACGCAGCCGCAATTGTTCCGAGAATTCAGAGCCGTAACAAAATCCTCAAATCCCTCGCTGGCAGTACCTGGGGAAAAGATAAAGAAACGCTCATGACTACATACAAAGCAATTAGCCAGCCGATTACGTGCTACGCGTCACCCATATGGTCGCCAAGCCTAAAAATTACCCACTGAAAGAAACTACAGGCCTGCCAAAATACTGCTCTCAGAATCCCCACGGGCTGTCTTCCTATGTCCCCAGAACGCCATCTGCATAATGAGGCGAGAATACTCCCCTTCAGGGAGAGAAATGAGATGCTGACCAAACAGTTCCTGTTGAATACCCAGAAACCTGAGCATCCCAACAGACATCTGATTGATGAACCAGCACCGCCTAGGGGCTTAAGGAGTCATCTCCGTAAGCATTTTGAGGAAATACGGCACCTGAGAACCCAGCTGTATGAAGCGAAAAAACACAAGCAGGTCCTTGGTGAACTCCATAAACAGGCGTCGGACCTTTATGCCGGGAATTGCCCGGTGAATCCAGTACTTAAAGAAAAGTATCCAAAACTCGCGGAGGAGGAACGCATACTCCCCAGGGAAACGCGTGTCACTCTTGCTCAACTTCGTTCTGGATACGGTAACAGGTTAAACTCTTACCTATTCAGAATCAATCCCGACCTACAAAATGTATGCCCCGCTTGCAATGTGTCCCCACATGACACCAACCTTCTCTTTAATTGTAATGTGGAACCAACGCCTCTAACACCCCTTTCCTTATGGTCCACCCCTGTTGAAACGGCAAGTTTCCTTGGACTCCCTTTAGAGGATATTGATCGGTCGCGGCTGTTAGGTGGGGCGAAGCATTGCTACAACAACAACAACAACAACCACAAAACCGATTAGGGCTCGGGAATACGAAATAACCTTAGGTAAGTCATTTATGAAGAGAGTAAAAAGTAATGGACCCAAATGGCTACCCTGAGGTCAGACCTGTAAAAAACAAGTACCAGTACAAGTACAAGTACTAGTATCGCAGTACATCGAAAAATGAGTACAAGTATAAGTATCGAGGTACTTGTACTTGAATTGTTGAAGTACAAGTATAGTAATTGTAAGTACTTTCGAAGTACTTTGACAAGTATTGAACGGTTTTGAAGCGGATAAACTAATATTTTTAGCGATCAGCTGAACTACTGATCGAAATGGTATTTTCCAAAAATATGAGACCTTTTATGATACTAAAATTTTTTGTTAATCGTTCGCTAATTTATGAACATTTGTTGGAATGATTCCCTTTCCACAGTTCAGAATGGTGAAGCTCATAACTCTGTCATCAAACCTCTTCCCACCTAATGAAATTGTTTTACGGGTTGAGAGCTTAAGCCCCACATGCTTTACCGTCGTGTTATACGCAGGTCTTCAAAAACTCCAGGAATGGTTTTTGTCTTTTAGGCGTGCATCACAAAACACGCATTTCGCACTTATCATGCCTCACATTAGCTTATCATCAACAATCTCTGTTAATATATGTTAAGGTCTTATTATTATTGCGAGACTGCAAATACTTCCTCAAAATCCCAAAAACAACTGCATAACTCCATTTTGCGTCGAAGGGCCAAGTCGAAATTTGTTTGCAGCATATATTTTAGATTCACTACTTCTAGGCAATAACTTGCTTGGTCGCTTACGAAAGCATCCGAATTAAAACCCAAAGGCTATGAGCGTTGACCTTTTATTAGGTCCACTATCTGATAATAATACATACTCATGCACAAACTACCTGAAATTGTTGTACAATCTGCAATTTTGATCAGGTTACCCAATATATAGCTTTCCTGCAAAAAAAATTAAAATTTATATTTCTTTATTTCCAAAAGACATTCAGAAATAAATGTACGTAATTTAACACAAAATGATTTCTTCACAAAATTTGTCGTTGGATATTGATTCGAATGATTCTGTCCGTCTGTCCGCAACTCGGACTCCACAGACAAGCAAGTTATTAACTAGAACTAGTGAATCTGAAAGATATCCAGCAAAAAAATGTAAACTTGACCCGTCGTTACAAAATGGAGTTCTGCAGTTTTTTTATGACTTTAAAGAAGTAAGTGCAATTTAATATTTGCAGTCTAGCACACTTTAACCGAACGCTTAACACAGATTATTGATGATAAGCTCATGGCAGGCACGATAAGTGCGAAATACGTATATTGTGATGCACGCCTAAAAGGCAATAAAAAGATTACTTCGAACTTCATAAAGCACCTGCGTATAAAACACCCGGAAAAGCATGCGGGGGTTAAGCACTCAAGCCGTACAGCAACTTCATTGGGTGGGAAAGGCTTTGACGAAAGAGTGTTGAGCTATATCATTGGATACAGCATCACCACTCTCAACCGTGCAGAGGGAATGCTTCCGAAAAATGTTTGAAGGAACATAGCTAAATGTGATGAGTTGTCCAAAATTAATGAGCAAACTAGACGAACGATGTAAACAAATTTTTGGTATAATAAAAGAGCTCATATCGACAAATAAGTACTTTTGTACGACGGCCGATATATGGTCTTCAAAGCATAAAAGTTTCCTCGGGTACACTTGCCATTGGTTTGATGACAAATTTAACAGGAATTCGGTAGCACTGGGGTGCATAACCACATACGCATACATGAAATGATAGCAGATAGAAATAATAATTTCCGTCTGGTATCATCAAAAATTGTGGGGACCGTCACAGACAATGGGTCGAGCTTTGTAAAGGCTTTGAAAGAGTTCGGTATGTAGCTTGGACGATTTTGATTACTTTGATCCAGGCCGACCGATGCACAAAAAAATTATTTATTTTTTTTTTTTTAACTCCAGTTATTAATACCTTATTCTTTACCTTTTTATTCATTTATGAAAATGATATATTTATTAACCCTCAATTTTTTAAAATAGATGAGCTATTCGAAGAAATATGCCATGATCAACCAGCACCCTTACGATCACATAACTTTGACAAAATGGTTGAAGAAGAATTTTACAAGTATCTTAATGATACATCAACAGATTTCAATATTTTTGTTTCAATATGCTTCAGAGTTATCCTATTACGAAAGACCTATCACTCAAAATTAATACGACCTTAGCTTCCTCCGCCCCAGTAGAGCGTTTATTTTCCTTGGCAGGCATTGTTTATAGTCCTAGAAGGCAATCAATGACGGACTTTTCGTTTGAAAAGCTAGTACTAATGAAGGCAAACACAAAACTATTTAAATATTATTAGCTGTTGTACAATTTATACCTATTTAATATATTGTTTTACTTCTTGTTGCTTTCTAATATGAATTTTACTCATATTCAACAAAAATTTTATAACAGATGTTCTACATTTTTTTCATGAATCAAACTAACATATTTTATCAGAAAAAGTACTTTCGTATACTTCGTAGTATTTCGTAAGTATATCTACTTGTACTTTCGGATTCGAAGTACAAGTACTGTAGTACTTATACTTTGTACTTAGATTTGAAGTACTTGAGTACTTGTACTTATTTGGTACTGGTACAAGTATGTACTCAGTACTTTACAGGTCTGCCTGAGGCACACCAGAAGTTACTTCTATCAACTTAGAGAGACTGTTTTTGAACGTAACTCGCTGAGTTCTATTTACAAGATAGCTGCGAAGCGAACGTAATAAATTCAATGCTTTGCTGAAGTCGGTATAAATAACATCGGTTTGCTTATTGGAAAAGAATCCATACATAACTAGAGAAGTGAACTCAAACAAGTTGGTTGCGGTTGATCTTCTACGCACAAAACCATGTTGGCTGGGTGATAATAAAGAAATACATGTATATTGAATTTGGCAGGTGATGATTTTTCAAACATATTTGGAATAGCCGAAAGTTTAGCTATGCCCCTGTATTTCTCTATATTGGACCTACTACCTTTCTTATTTAAGGGAATAATAAATGATTGCTTCCAAATTGAGGGGAATAGAGAAGATTCCAGAGATAGTGCAAATAATTTAAAGATCGGCTTGGATAAATTAACAGCGCAGAACTTTAGCACACAACTAGGAACACCATCTGGACCCGAAGAAAAATTCGGTTTCAACTCAAGAAGACTTGAGAACAATATCTATATCTATGACAGGATCTAGAATACAATTAGAACTGTCTAAGGTGTACGGATAGAGATCTGATGGGAAAAGTTCAGATGAATAGGTCGACTTAAAAAATTCAGCAAATAAGTTGGCGACATCATCGTCAGAGCTCTTGCATTATTACATCCATAGGCAAAAGCATATGGAAATCCTGAAGTTTTTCTCTTCGATTTAACAAAACTATAGAATTGTTTCGGGTTGTTAAAAAAATTAAGCCTACACCGGTTTAAGTAACATTTATAGCAATATTGATTAAGACGATGAAAGTTTGATCTAGCAACTAAATATTTAGAAAATTCGTAGCATGATCCTGATATTTTAAATCATTTGTATAGACTAGATTTAATATTATATAATCTCATAAGATGTCTTGGGAACCACGGCGGCTTGCCCGTTTCAGCACTGCCATGGCAAAGAGGCTCACAGCAACCGAAGAAGCCATTCAGAGAACTGTAAAAGCTAGAAGTTGCTGACTCGATATCATTACAAGCGTAAAGGTCCGACCATTCATGGGTAGAAATAAGATAATTCAGCTTATTAAAATTTGCCTTATAAAAACATCTTGATCGAAAACTAGATTTTCTTTTTGCAGGCTGAGCATAATGAAACATTATCTCAAGTGTAGGATGTAGTGGATCCTCTGGAAGTGATAAAGGAGGAATGCGTTTGAGGTGTAGCATTCATTCATTCAGTCATGTGAACAAACACATATTTTCGTTTTTCTTCAGACGCATTGACTGTTACATACATATTCATCCATTTTGTACATACATACAGTCTACGTCTACGTCTCGTAACTTAAGGCGTCTTCTATTTCAAATTCCTCACACACGACTAGCCATACGCTTAAACTGCATTTCTCATACTCTATTCCGATTTTGCTTACTACGCATTTCCCACCAAGTTAAGGAATATAAACAAAAACAAGCATCAAATAATAGTAAAAGAGGACATAAAAAACCAAGACCAGTTTTATAAGCATTAGGGTGTCGAAAAAAAAATAATATCAAATATTGCAAAACCATTGATTTTAAATAACATGGAAAGAGTAGGAAGGTTAAAACTTATGTAAAAGGTCCACTAGAGGACCTTAAAAATGAAATTGAAATTGAAGATGAGGAAAAAACATTAGTAGGGTTGAAAAATGGTGGAAACTTATTGATATGCCTAGGGAACCAACAATGTGGAATGTAAGAAACACAATAGCAACAACACCTGAAGAGTTATATAGGTACGAAGTCAAAGATTTAAGAAGAACTTAATAATATAATGACAAAAAATTAATAAAGGAAAAATAAAGAAAAAATAAAAACCAAAATTTCTACATTCATATTTTTCACGATGGGAAGCCAAGAATCAGAAATAGAAAAACCAACAGCAAAGGTTGTAAACTCAGTCCAAGTAATAGATAACACTAAGGCACTGGATGCAATTAAGGTTATGCTTCTAATCATCTGTGTAGTTAGTTGCATTAGTTTTTTCTGAAACTCCATTCAACCCAATTACAAAACCCATTAACAAAATCCTAAAAAAGCGATATGCCAGCCGCGCCGACGGTTTAGATAAAGTTTAGCAAAATTTTTTTTATCTACCATTCCCAATGAACAAATGGGAAAAAATTTATAACGAATTAACGGAAGAAAAAATCAAGGCAGAAAAGTCATATAAATGTATAAACAAAAATACTTCAATATAGCCTGAAACAATAGCTAAACACTAAACAATTATTTTAGAATTGCTAAATAATTTGGGAGAATCAATACGTAAATTAAATCCCATACTCACAAAAAACCTTCAGAGAGAGGCACACCAAATTTTTTCGAGTGTAAGAGACAAATTATTATATTCACTCGCAAGGTACAACATAGAAATAACAGTACCAATTACAGTTGAAGAAAATCTTCGAATTGATTTCAATACCCTCTAGCCTACATATCCGATGGATTAAACCCAGACTTAGCAAATAGATATTCTACACAAGCAGTAGTCAAAGCTGTGTGCAAGAACTGCTCTAACGACAAAGTCAAGATGATAATGCAAACCGGAACGCTCACATCAATGAACGATGCCATTTCCAAATTCACTAATAGTTGTACGGAAATAACAGGCAGCTCAAATACAATCATGAGCATAAGGCAAAAAAACCAATATCGTAATGGTTTCCGTGGAGGATACAGAAATAACAACTACAGAAATTATCGGAACAGAAGATTTAGACCACAAAAGCGATTCCACAACTTTAGACAGAATAAGAACATTGGAAGTGGACAAACAGGTAGTCCTCAAAACAGAAATTTCAACCAAACACGAAATACTGACAATGTACGTAATTGCATCCAGCAGGAAAACCAGAACACTCCATCTCAAGAGTAGATAACAAAAAAGTGCGTATACTTTATCTATACTTAAACAGCTACATATCCTCCAAAATAGTCTAAATAATTCTCTTTCAACTCTCCTAGTAGATACAGGGGCAGACGTATCAATTATAAAAAAGGGTCAAATTGACAATAATGTCACAATAAATAATTTACAAATAACAGATCTAAAGGGCATTGGACAGGGAGTAACAAACACACTAGGTACAGTCAAAGCAGATTTAATAGGAGATGATCTTTTTATAGCAAACAAATTTCACATAGTAGATGATAATTTTCCAATTCCAAGCGATGGAATCCTAGGACTGGACTTTATCAAAAAATATAATTGTATTTTAGATTATGGGAAAAATGAAGACAGATTAATTCTAAGGCCCCGCGATTTTCCACAAGATATAATAATTCAAATGACAAATACACACACATACAATCTCAATACCCCTAAGATCAGAAGTAATTCGAAAAATTAATATAAAATCTAACAACTCTGACCTTTTTATTCCCCATCAACAACTAAAATAAAGAATCTTTATTGCCAATACAATAGCAAACAAATGTCAAACTTTCATTAGAATCATAAACACTACTGACAGAGTCGCAATTATTCAAAATTGCGATATAAAAACAGAAAATCTCAATGATTACGTACTAATCAAAAGCAGTATAGAAAATAACTCTAATAACAAAGAAAAATTAGAAAGACTTAATAAAAAATTTCCCCAATTTGCTAGTAAACAATTAAATTCACTATGCTCAGAATACATAGATATATTCGCATTAGAAACAGAACCCATTACAGCCAACAATCTCTACAAGCAAAAATTACATATAAAAGATGATAACCCCGTCTACATTAAAAATTACAGATTGTCGCAAGCACACAAGTAAACAAGTTACTTAAAGATGACATTATAGATCCATCAATGTCCGAATACAATAGCCGAATCCTATTAGTACCAAAGAAATCGTTACCCGGTAATAAAGACAAAAGATGGAGACTAGTCATTGACTACAGACAAGTAAATAAAAAACTAACTGCAGATAAATTCCCACTCCCAAGAATTGATGACATTTTGGATCAATTAGGAACAGCAAAATATTTTCATGTTTAGATCTGATGTCAGGCTTTCATCAAATAGAACTAAGTAGACCCAAATTCTAGAGACTTTTCTTCATTTACAGCAGATAATGGCACTTACCGTTTCAAACGACTTCCCTATGGCTTGAAAGTAGCACCAAACTGATTCCAAAGAATGATGACCTTAGCATTCGCAGGTCTGAAACCCTCACAAGCATTTTATATATGGATGACCTAGTAGTATTAGGATGCTCCGAAAAGCATATGATGACAAATTTACGGGATGTATTCTCAACCTGCAGAAAATATAATTTAAAATTGCACCCTGATAAATGCTTATTCTTTAGTCAAGATGTTACTTATTTAGGACATCAATGCACCAGCAAAGGAATCCTTCCCGACCCAAACAAATTTGAAATTGTTCAGGACTACCCAACACCCAAAACAGCTGATGAAGTCAAACGATTCGTTGCTTTCTGCAACTGCTATAGAAGATTTGTACCAAATTTCGCAGAATGTTCAAGAATATTAACTAGACTCTGTAAAAAAATGTCTCCTTCGACTGGACAGAAGAATGTCAAAAAGCTTTCGTTTATCTAAAGGAAACATTAATTAGTCCAAAGATCTTGCAATATCCAGATTTCAACAAAGAATTTTGTATAACAACAGATGCCAGTGGTTATGCTTGTGGCGCAATCCTGAGTCAAGAATACGAAGGCAAACAATTACCAGTTGCCTATGCTTCAAGATCATTCACAAAAGGTGAAATTAATAAAGCTACAATAGAGAAAGAATTAGCAGCAGTTGATTGGGCCATAACCCTCTTCAGACCATACGTATATGGCAAACATTTTTTTATTAAAACTAACCTTCGACCCCTAACATACCTGTTTTCAATGAAAAATCGTTCATCAAAATTAACTAGAGTAAGATTGGATTTGTAGGAGTATGAATTTGAGGTGGAGTTCATAGCTGGAAAAGAGAATTACGTAGCCGACGCATTGTCGAGAATAAATATTGAGAAAGAAATGTCATTGGAGGCATGTAAAGTACTAAAAGTCACTACAAGATCAGAGACTAGAAAACCAACTAGTAATAAGATAAATGAAGAAAATAAAAGTCGCATAAAGAACCCTATAATATATGAAGCGCTAAATAAATTTGAAGTCAAAAACATGTCAAGCTCGTTTTCGATTCTCACGAAATTATATTTCAAAAAAGGAAAGAAAATTTGTAGCACAATAGATACAAGCAACCTAATTGTGGAGGATAAGATTGACTTAGGACAATTCTTTACCAGGCTTACAAAAGAAGCTGGCAATTTAGGTCTTGTAAAAATACAGTTGACCTTAGGGGGCAAATTGTTTAAAGATAACTATACTCGAGTAAGCAAATTTAAGGATATAGGTACCAAAGTTCTCAAAAATCTAACAATAGCTCTAACCCCAGAGGTTATGAATGTGACAGATCCCGGGAAAATTAAAGAAATTCTTCATAAATATCAAGACGATCCTGTCTGGGGAGGCCACCCAGGAATAAATCGCATGACCAATAAAATCAAACAAAAATATGTTGGAAAAACATGAAGAATGACATAAGAAAATATATAAAAAATTGCACCCACCGTCAGAAAAACAAATTTAACAAACATATAAAAGAACCAATGGCTATAACGGAGACACCTCCGAAAGCATTTGACATAGTACAAATTGATACAGTTAGACCACTACCAAAATCAATTCATGGAAATGAATATGCGGTTACTATCGTTTGCGATTTAACTAAATACTTGATTGCAATTCCAGTCCTAAGCAAACACGCTGTGACGGTTGCTAAAGCTGTATTCGAGCATTTCATTCTGATTTATGTTTGTATGAAAACAATCATGACGGACATGGGAACAGAATACAAAAATAACTTATTTTAGGAATTATGTAAACTTCTAAAGGTTGAACACAAAACTTCAACACCTTACCACCATCAAACTTTAGGAACTGTTGAACGCAATCACAGAACGTTTAATGAATATGTACGTTTTTACATATCTAGTGACAAACACGATTGGGATGAGTACCTCAGCTATTTCACATATTGTTATAACACAACACCATCTACTGTACATAAATATTGTCCTTTTGAGCTCGTATTCGGAAAAAACCCCAAACTTACGAATTCCTAAAAGAAAATACAATAAGCCCAATCTATAGTCATGAGGCTTACGACAAAGAAATTAAGTACAAACTACAAATAGCACAACAAAGAGCTATAAAGTTAGTTCAGGAAGCCAAAAGAACACAAAAATTAAATTAAGATAGAAGTAGCCATAGTATAAAAATAGATTTTGGAAACTTAGTATTGGTTAAGGAAGAATCAAGTCATAAACTTAATAGTAAATATAAAGGAAAATATAGGGTAGAAAATATAGATAGTAAAAATAATTACACTTTAATTCCCTATAATGTAGAAAATATAAAAGAAAAAATAAAATTATAGTTCATAAAAATTGGCTTAAACCGCTATAATAGAAAAACTAATTACAATAGCACATTTTTAATAAATAAAAGCATTCCGCTTTACTCATACTCTCCATTAAGTACTCATAACACAATATAAAAAAAATTAAGGAAATTGTAAACAAATCAAAAAGGCAAATAAAAAGCACAAAAAAAAATATAAAAAGTTACGTCATAAATAAAGAAAATAACAAAGTAGGCACAAACGGACCCTCATTAGGGTAGGCAACTTGTCGTTCATGTGAGGGCTTAGCCGAACTCCATAGCGCCCAACTATGAGGCGTAGCCCTTTAGGACTGACATCTACGCCGTTTCGCCTCATAGGAGGGCGGCGGGATGTCAGTGACCAAGAACTGCCAACCACTAATCCAGGGTGTTATGCGAACCGTGCCTGTGGGACGATTTGCAGCCAGGGGATAAATTCGGCTGTATTCGAACGGAGCCTTCCCGATACCGGGCCGACTCGGGAAGTATTTATGACCTTACCACAGTAAGGGGCGCTGCTGTGGCGGTCGCTTCTTTCCCCGTATACAACACTGGGCCGTTGAACTCGTCTTGGGGCAGGTGGTCGTACGACCAAAATGAATGACTCATTACCTGATTGTAATAAGGACGATGTAAAGAGGAGGACTGAGTCGCAATCCAAGAACGACAAATACGAATTAAGCAATGCGTCGGACTCGGGGAGCGAGAGTAGTGCTGATTCTATGAACTCAGTGTTGGAAAAACACACAAATGAAAATGGAGCAGAAGAGTGGAGAAGGGTACGGAGCAGAGGAATTAAAAGAGATCTCTCGCAGTACCCTGCAGCACTACGAATTGTACAACGCTTGGGATCAGTGGTCGACCCAACAGAAGTGGAGATCAAGCGCATGGAATGGGCCCATGAGGCGGTAGAAGTAGGTCGAATGCAGTTCAAAAGGTTTGCTGCGAGAAACCCTCGGTTCTATAGCCGGTACGAGGAGGAAGAGGCGTCGAATGGCAGAATGAAGAGGCAACGTTCAGCGTAAGGCGACAAGCCTTACTTTCAAGAGGCAGAAAGGACCCTAGAGCCGCGAGGCAGGGCAGTCGCATAGACAAAACAAGTAGGCCCAAAGCTGTAAGACAGATGGGTCCCAATAGAAAGGTAGCAACTACCTCGAAAGCTGCGAGTCAGAGGGAAGTTCCAACTACGGAAGTAGGAGATAAGCCAAAGGGAGATAACGCTAAGACTCCGGCTTTCTCGGAGATGCTAAAGGGAGTTAACGGTAATACTCCGGCTTTCTCGGAGGTGCCATTGGGAGATAAAACTAAGGCTCCGGCTTTTCCCCGAGAACATGAGTGATGTGGCAAAGCTGGCACTGACTGGCGCTGGTTGATCGTAGCAGTCCTTTCGGACAAATGACTACTGAAAAGTGGAGATCTGTGGAAAGGGAGCTTATTAGCTTAATGCTTAAGATGATGCGGAACAACCAAGTAAGCCCCTTCCCACCTTTGATTCGGGGGATGGTATAATGGTGTGAAGATGATAGTGTGCGAGAAATCGCGAGCTTGCGGGGGCTGGACGAAGTGGTTCCAAACCACCAAAGGCAAGGCACGAACGCGCGGTTTGAGGTGGTGGATAAAGCGCAAATCCCCACGGTACCAAAAGTTAAGGTATGGGTACCATGCGTGATGAAGTCGGAGGATACACTGCGACTTCTGCAGAATCAGAATCCGAACATACCGACACAGGATTGGAAGGTACTTACTGTATCTCGGCCTACCGAAGATGGTTAGTTCTACATCTTCCAAATAAACAAGCAGGCGGAGGATATTTTGTATACGCAGCTTGACAAAATGTTCTTTCGCACTGGCAAAATTTACATGCGACTCAGGAAAAGAACTCCCGAGGATAAAACCCCTAACACGCTAGAGGTGGGCGAAGTCGAAGCGGGCCTCAAAAGCCTAAATGAAAAAAAAGACAGGTGGAGGGCCCGACGGCACCACGTAGGTGTTAGAAGAGGACCAACCGCTGTGACTCGCACAGAGGAATACCCGGCACAACAGTCACGGGAGGCTGAAGGGGGCCTCGAATACTCCAAACCAAAAGGGCAAGGGGAGGACGACGCCGTCACGACGAAGGTTCTGGAGGGGGACAAACAGCCCAATGGTGCTGCGAGTCCTACAGATAAACCTCCAACACAGTAAATTGGCGTCGAGCGAACTCGTCCTAACCCTTGAGGAGGGTTCGTTTGACGTGGCGCTGATCCAGGAGCCGTGGCTCTCATCGGGAGGAAAGGTTTCTGGATTTAGCGCACATGGGTTTGGCGTTTACTACGCGCAAACGGAAGGACGGGTGCGAGCTGTAGTAATGGTAAGGAAACAGCTGCATTCATATATGCTGCCTAATTACACCACTGAGGACCTTGTAGTGGTGGCCGTTGAGCAAAAGAATAAGCAGGCATTTATCCTGGCATCCTTCTACATGGCCCATGCTGCGGAGGTTCCACCGATGGAGTGCAAAAGGCTAGTACAGGAGGAAGGGCGGTTGGTCATAGGCGCAGATGCAAATGCGCACCACAATGCGTGGGGAGGAGCAGATACGAACGAGAGAGGCGAATCTCTATTTTGTTAAATCCTGCAAACCAATTTGCAGATAGCCAACAGGGGAAATGTCCCCTACATTGGTCCAACATCCAGCAATGTTCTGGATATTACATTGAGCTCCGAGCGTGATATATCAAGGTATGATTGGATGGTTCTTGATAGACCATCCTTCTCCGACCATACGTATATCAGCTTCAGCATCCCCCTAAAAAGGGTAGAGAAGGGAGGATCCTTTAGAAACCCTAGGTCAACGAACTAGACTATAGTTCATAAAAATAGGCTTAAACCGCTATAATAGAAAAACTAATTACAATAGCACATTTTGAATAAATAAAAGCATTCCACTTTACTCATACTCTCCATTAAGTACTCATAACACAATATGAAAAAAATGAAGGAAATTGTAAACAAATCAAAAGGGCAAATAAAAAGCACACAAAAAAATATAAAAAGTTACGTCATAAATAAAGAAAATAACAAAGTAGGCACAAACGGACCCTCATTAGTGTAGGCACCTTGTCGTTGGTGTGAGGGCTTAGCCGAACTCCATAGCGCCCGACTATGAGGCGGAGCTGTTTAGGACTGACATCTACGCCGTTTCGCCTCATAGGAGGCGGCGGGATGTCGGTGACCAAGAACTGTCAACCACTAATCCAGGGTGTTATGCGAACCGAGCCTATGGGACGATTTGCAGCCAGGGGATAAATTCGGCTGTACTCGAACGGAGCCTTCCCGATACCGGGCCACCTCGGGAAGTATTTATGGCCTTACCCCAGTAAGGGCGCTGCTTTGGAGGCCACTTCTTTCCCCGTATATAATACTGGGCCGTTGAGCTCGCCTTGTCGGGCAGGTGGTCGTACGACTAAGATGAATGACTCATTACCTGATTGTAATAACAACGATGTAAAGAAGAGGACTGAGTCGCAATCCAAGGACGACAAATACGAATTAAGCAATGCGTCGGACTCGGGGAGCGAGAGTAGTGCTGATTCAATGAACTCCGTGTTGGAGAAACACACAAATGAAAACGGAGCAGAAGGGTGGAGAAGGGTACGGAGCAGAGGAAGTAAAAGAGCTCTCTCGCAGTACCCTGCAGCACTAAGAATTGTACAACGCTTGGGATCAGTGGTCGACCCAACAGAAGTGGATATCGAGCTCTTGGAATGGGCCCATGAGGCGGTAGAAGTAGGTCGAATGCAGTTCAAAAGGTTTGCTGCGAGAAACCCTCGGTTCTGCAGCCGGTACGAGGAGGAAGAAGCGTCGAATGGCAGAATGAAGAGGCAACGTTCGGCGGAAGGCGACAAGCCTTCTTTCAAGAGGCAGAAAGGACCCAGTCCTAGAGCCGCGAGGCAGGGCAGTCGCATAGACAAGAAAAGTAGGCCCAAAGCTGTAAGAGAGATGGGCCCCAATAGCGAGGTAGCAACTACCTCGAAAGCTGCGAGTCAGAGGGAAGTTCCAACTACGGAAGTAGGAGATAAGCCAAATGGAGATAACGCTAAGACTCCGGCTTTCTCGGAGATGCTAAAGGGAGTTAACGCTAATACTCCGGCTTTCTCGGAGGCGCCATTGGGAGATAACACTAAGAATTCGGCTTTTTCCCGGGAATATGAGTGATGTGGCAAAGCAGTCACTGACTGTGGCGCTGGCTGATCGTAGCAGTCCTTTCGGACAAATGACTACTGAAAGGTGGAGATCTGTGGAAAGGGAGCTTATTAGCTTAATGCTTGAGATGATGCGAAACAACCAAGTAAGCCCCTTCCAACCTTTGATTCGGGGGGATGGTATAATGGTGTGAAGATGATAGCGTGCGACAACATCGCGAGCTTGCGGTGGCTGGACGAAGTGGTTCCAAACCTCCAAAGGCAAGTCACGAACGCGCGGTTTGTGGTGGTGGATAAAGCGCAAATCCCCACGGTACCAAAATTTAAGGTATGGATACCACGCGTGATGAAGTCGGAGGATACTCTGCGACTTCTGCAGAATCAGAATCCGAACATACCGACAGAGGATTGGAAAGTACTTACTGTATCTCGGCCTACCGAAGATGGTCAGTTCTACATCTTCCAAATAAACAAGCAGGCGGAGGATATTTTGTACACGCACCTTGACAAAATATTCTTTGGCACTGGCAAAATTTACACGCGACTCAGGAAAAGAACTCCCGAGGATAAAAACCCTAACACGCTAGAGGTGGGCGAAGTCGAAATGGACCTCAAAATTCTAAGGGAAAAAAGACAGATGGAGGTCCCCGACGTCACCACGTAGGTATTAGAAGAGGACCAACCGCTGTGACTCGCACAGAGGAACACCCGACACAACAGTCACGGGAGGCTGAAGTGGGCCTCGAATACTCTAAACCAAAAGGGCAAGGGGAGGACAACGCCATTACGACGAAGGTGCTGGAGGGGGACAAACAGCCCAATGGTGCTGCGAGTCCTACAGATAAACCTCCTACAGAACTCCTCCTGACCCTTGTGGAGGGTTCGTTTGACGTGGCGCTGATCCAGGAGCCGTGGCTCTCATCGGGAGGAAGGACGGGTGTGAGCTGTAGTAACTGTCAGGAAACAGCTGCATTCATATATGCTAATTACACCCCTGAGGACCTCGTAGCGGTGAGCGTTGAGCAAAAGAATAAGCAGCCATTTATCCTGGCGTCCTGCTACACGGCCCATGCTGCGGAGGTGCCACCGATGGAGTGCAAAAGGCTAGTACAGGAGGAAGGGCGTAAAGGGCGGTTGGTCATAGACGCAGATGCAAATGCGCACCACAATGCGTGGGGAGGAGTAGATACGAATGAGAGAGGCGAATCTCTATTTTGTTACATCCTGCAAACCAATTTGCAGATAGCCAACAGGGGAAATGTCCCTACATACATTGGTCCAACATCCAGCAATGTTCTGGATATTACATTGAGCTCCGAGCGTGATACGTCAAGGTATGATTAGATGGTGTTTGATAGACCATCCTTCTCCGACCATACGTATATCAGCTTCAGCATCCCCCTAAAGAGGGTAGAGAAGGGAGGAACCTTTAGAAACCCTAGGTCAACGAACTGGGCTAAATTCCAGAAACATATAGAAACAAAACTGGGACAAAACAAAGAGGTTGCCAATGTGGAGGAACTGGAGGAGTCGAATGAATTCCTAACAAGGACGCTTATGACTGCGTATAACATAGCTTGCCCTCTAAGAAGATTCAGAGGAAAAGCAAAGCCGCCACGGTGGAGCAATGAGCTGAGTCTTCCAAGAAAACAGGTAAAAGAAATGTTTAAGCTCGCAAAGCCCGCGGAAAGCGAAGCGTGTCGGGACGAGTACAGGGATCCACTGAGGATCTACAAGCGTAAAATTACCTGGGCGAAGAGAAACTCATGGAAAAGTTTCTGTACGGACATAGAGTGCTCCAACGAAACTGCACGGTTGAAAAAAGTCCTAGCAAGGGGAAACATAGTCAAGGGACTAATAAAGAAAGAGAACTGGGAATGGTAACGTAATAGTGAGGAATCCCTTGAGGTGCTTCTCGACACACATTTCCCTTCAGGAGACGGTTTAGAAGAGCCAGCAGACATCACTCACACCTTGATCACGGAGCGGGTAGTGCCGGGCTTGGTGAGCGATACCAAGATCGAATGGGCAGTGAAAACGTTTTCTAAGTTTAAATCGCCGGGCCCAGATGATATATTCCCGGCCATGCTACAAGTTTCAAGTATGGCGGTCGTGGAATGGCTTAAAATAATATTCGATGGTGCATAAGGCTGAATCATGTACCGCACTCTTGGAGAACTGCTCGTGTAGCTTCCCTACCAAAGGCGGGGAAGATCGGTCACGTGTATCCCAAAGACTATAGACCCATTAGCTTAACATCAATTGTGCTCAAAACCTTTGAAAGGCTGATAGATGTGTACATAAAGTCCAACGTGGATGGAAAGCTGCTCTCCACAACACAGCATGCGTACACCAAAGGCAAGTCGGTAGACAGCGCATTGCATAGGGTGGTAATAAGCATAGAGAAATCCCTGGAATATAAGGAGTCTTCTTGGACATTGCCGGGGCTTTCAATAATGTTTCAAAATGGGCGATTATGGATGGTCTTAATTACATTAAAGTACATCCTGCCTTAATCAGATGGATCGGCTGCATGTTAAATTGCAGAAAGATTACATCACAATGGGGATTGTACGAGGCCACGAAATCAGTGGGCAGGGGCACGCCGCAGGGAGGGGTTCTATCACCTCTGCTGTGGACGCTGGTCATCAACCAACTGCTCAGGCGATTCGATGAAGGACCCGTAAAACTTACGGCTTACGCAGATGACGTTGCAATTGTCATAAGTGGAAAGTGCATTTCACTAGTTGGAGGAACATCCTGCCAGTTCGACCCTTAAAACATAAAATTTGCTTAACAAGAGAAAATTATTTAAAGGATCTGGCTGATCAGAGATCCTGCCAGGTTTTTTTTGTTTGTATAAAAACCGGGAAAAAGAATCACTTTTAACGCGCGTTGTAACGTTGTAACGTTTTTACATGTAACGCGTACAGCAGTAGAGCTACAATAATATAACGCGTACAGCAGTAGAACTAGTATACTGCATTCTTCCCACCAATCCAGTAACTTCAAAAAGGATAAATCAGGATCCAGACAATGATTTAATTGCGCAGAAGAATCAAATGCTATTACATTATCAGACAGTGAAGGACAGCCTAGTACTATTGAAAAAAAAACTTAAAAAAAAAACAGCAGTGGCCACAGATGAACGAGGCATAGTCGGGTGGAATATTATCGCGGATGAGCGAAGCATAATCAAGTGGAATATTATAAAGGCCGAATAAAGCATATTCGAGAGGAATATTATCAAGGATGAATAAAGCATAATCGAGGGGAATATTATCAAGGATGAATAAAGCATAATCGAGTTTTATCACAGAATAACAACATCAACAAACCGTGGATGATTTGGCAACAGAAAAACAACATTCTTCCCGGCAGCAATTAATATAAGTATATTTTTAGAATCAATTGAGCGGCCTCAGGGACGCTAAACTATGAGCAAAAACTTCGTTTTTACTTAGGAATTTTTTTAAGTTAGTTTAACGGAAAGGAAGTTTGAAATTTTAAGTCAATTATGTTTTACTAAAATTTAAAGAAAAATGTTGAAAAAAAAAGTAAAGGTAATACAAAGAAAAGTAAAATGTCTTATTGAAAAAAATGTTTAATGTTAAAATCTAAAGAAGATGAAGAAAAAAAGGATATTAACTCTATCATTGAAAATGGCATACAAATTAATGTTTAAAATATTTTGTAAATTGAAAAAAAAAATTAAAAATGCTAAACATTTTTTTAAGAACAAAAATTTTCTTAAACTTTAATAATGTTAACTAAATAAACAAGTAAAATGGAATGCATAGGATAAAGAATAAAATCAAAAATTGTATTAAAAATTAAATTTAGTTCATTTCGCACAGAAGAATAATATTAGAGAATTTCAACACCTCTTGGTGGGCAAAAATAGCGATAGCCAGATACGAACTAGGGAAAGAAAACTCTGAAACGTCAGAGAATAGAATAGTAAAGTATGAACCACCAACTAATTTACAGAAAATAATCCACACATTCCAGATGTTTGGCTAGTAGTTTTAATCTGCGTTACCGTGCTATTGATCATTGCAATAGCCGCTATAATCAGAAACTATATGAAAGTTAAATATAGGCAGTTAAAAAATATTCAGGCACGCATTTAATATTCAAAGCACTCTAAACCCTCTAAAACCAAACCCCAAATGGTGAGGAAGAGCAACAAATAACTAAAATAATAACTCTTAAATATTTCGCAATCAACAGTAAAGGCAAACTCATTAACCATGCCAAAGTTTAATAGCAAATCAAAATTTAATAATGCCTTTGAATGCTCCTGACAAAGATGGTCATAAGAAATAGTAATTCTAGGACAGTGGCATATGCAAAAACTAAAAAAAAAAAAAATAATAAGAACAAAAACAAAAAATGAAGAAAAAGTCACAAAGAGAACATATAAAAATATATGATAAGCGCTATATAAATTTGCAACAATGAGATATGTCGCGCTCCTTTTCATAGAAAATGGTAGCGTAAGAAAAAACAAGCAATCTGATTGTTAATGATAAAATTGACTTAGGACAATTACTTATCAGGCAGTGCCTGCAGTCTAGACAAATTGGTGATTAAGAATTGAATATTTAATGCAGCAGGCAAATTTCAAATAATAATAGTAGGTACCCAAGTTCTCTAAAGATCAAACAATTGCACAAACCCAAGAGGTTGTGAATGTAACAAATCCAGGTAAAAACTAAAATAGTTCTTCATTAATGTCATGACGATTGTCTTGGTGGCCGCCGCAGAAATTGCATGACCAAAGTATAAGATATAAAAATTGTTTCACCCACTGTACCATTCTTTTGCCCATTAATTGGACTACTACCAATACATAACTACTTTGCTCTTCCATCAATCACAGCTTATCAATCACAACCCCTAAATTTTTCGTATAATTAATGACAGATTCCGTACCCAAGTCGGTATATTTCATGCAATTTTTTTTTATTTCGAATAGGTGGCAACCCTAAATGGCAACCCTACTCATAAATGTCCCTATTGTAATGCGGAGTGAAATACCTTTCCTTTAATACCCTATCGGCATATGTATCTCATGCAATTTTATTTACTCAGTTGAGCAGAGCTCACAGAGTATACTAACTTTGATTGGATAACGGTTGGTTGTACAGGTATAAAGGAATCGAGATAGATATAGACTTCCATATCTCAAAAAAATCATCAGTATCGAAAAAAAATTCGATTGTCCGTCCGCCCGTTAACACGATAACTTGAGTAAATTTTGAGGTATCTTGACGAAATTTGGTATGTAGGTTCCTGGGCACTCATCTCAGATCGCTATTTAAAATGAACGATATCGGACTATAACCACGCCCACTTTTTCGATATCGAAAATTTCGAAAAATCGAAAAAGTGCGATAATTCATTACCAAACACGGATAAAGCGATGAAACTAGGTAGGTGAGTTGAACTTATGACGCAGAATAGAAAACTGGTAAAGTTTTGGACAATGGGCGTGGCACCGCCCACTTTTAAAAGAAGGTAATTTAGAAGTTTTGCAAGCTTTAATTTGGCAGTCGTTGAAGATATCATGATGAAATTTGGCAGGAGCGTTACCCTTATTACTATCTGTATGCTTAATAAAAATGAGCAAAATCGGAGAACAACCACGCCCACTTTTTAAAAAAAAATTTTTTAAGTCAAATTTTAAAAGAAAAGTTAATATCTTTACAGTATATAAGTAAATTATGTCAACATTCAACTCCAGTAATGATATGGTACAACAAAATACAAAAATAAAAGAAATTTTCAAGATGGGCGTGGCTCCGCCATTTTTCATTTAATTTGTCTAGGATACTTTTAATGCCATATGTCGAACAAAACATTACCAATCCTTGTGAAATTTGGTAGAGGCTTAGATTCTAGGACGATAACTGTTTTCTGTGAAAAAGGGCGAAATCGGTTGAAGCCGCTCCCAGTTTTTATACACAGTCGACCGTCTGTCCTTCCGCTCGGCCGTTAACACGATAACTTGAGCAAAAATCGATATATCTTCAATAAACTCAGTTCACGTACTTATCTGAACTCACTTTACGCCCACTTACTAAAAATGAAAAAATTGGATTGGTCTATTGACGCAAAATATAACTTTAAAAAAAACTTTGTAAAATGGGTGTGAAGAAAATGAAAAAGTTTTGCAGGGCGAAATCAAAAGCCCTTGGAATCTTGGAAGGATAACTGTTCGTGGTATTACATATATAAATAAATTTGCGGTACCCGACAGATGATGTTCTGGGTCACCCTGGTCCACATTTTGGGCGATATCTCGAAAAAGCCTTCACATATACAACTACCACCACTCCCTTTTAAAACCCTCATAAATACCTTTAATTTGATACCCATATCGTACAAACACACTATAGAGTCACCCCTGGTCCACCTGTATGGCGATGTCTCGAAAAGGCGTCCTCCTATAGAACTTAGGCCCACTCCCTTTTAAAATACTCATTAACAATTTCATTTGATACCCATGTCGTACAAACAAATTCTAGAGTCAGCACTGGTCCACCGTTATGGCGATATCCCTAAATGGCGTCCATCTATAGAACTATGGCCCACTCCCTCTTAAAATACTCTGTAATACCTTCCGTTTGATACACATGTCATGCAAACACATTGCAGGGTTACCCTAGGTTCATTTTACTACGAGGTGATTTTCCCTTATTTTGTCTCCATAGCTCTCAACTGAGTATGTAATGTTCGGTTACACCCGAACTTAGCCTTCCTTACTTGTTTTAATTTAGAATAGGTGGCAACCCTAAATGGCAACCCTACTCACAAATGCCCCTATTGTAATGCGGAGTGAAATACCTTTCATTTGATACCCATATCGGCATATCTCATGCAATTTTTTTAATTTCGCATAGGTGGCAATCCTAAATGGCAGCCCTGCCCAAAAATGTCTCTATTCTAATGCGGAGCGAAATACATTTCGTTTGATACCCATATCGGCATATATCATGCGTTTTTTTTTTCATTTCGAATAGGTGGCAACCTTGTGAAACATTCTGAGTGGCAACACCTAGATAGAAAGTCTTAGAAGGTGATACATTATCCCTGTGCCAAATTTCATTTAAATCGGTGGAGCCGTTCCCGAGATCGGTCGGCTATACAAACATACAAATATACGAATATACAAGATTTGCTCGTTTAAAGTTATAAGATATTATCAGCAGACACAATATTAGCGTTATGAGGTTTATCATTGGTATTTACCACATTTACAGCATAAGAGGTACTTGAAGTGGCGACGGCATAATTAGTAGCATTTGGGGCGGCAGTATATACATTATCGGCGGCGGTGAAATGGCTAGAACTAGCGGCGCCAGAATTTTCAACAATAGACAGTCTGGCATCACTGAACACAGCGGACGGTGACAAAGCAATTGACTAAAAAGAAGGTGGGATAGGCACAGAGAGGGGTATAGGCGTTAAGTTAGCCGATGCATTATCAGCTACATATATGTAACTGTGAATCTTGTTGAGGAGAGTTGAGAGGGGAGCAGTGCACTGCGAATGCGAGCCAGAAGGCAACGGCGAAAAAGTGCATAGATCCAGCACATATGGAGGCTTAGGGTCGTTGGTGTTATTTGGCGGCAAAGTACACGAACTCACTGGGTAGAACAATCCTTTTACCTCAAAAGCAGTCATTATGGCTTTCAGCACAAATTTTGCGAGGCAAGGACGGAGTCAAATGCCTTAGGAATCTTATCAGGCGCACTCACACACTCTGCACACATGTAGCGTATATGATAATTTGTTTTTATCAGTTTGACGTCGTATTCAGTGGTGACGCCCTCACAGCACGCACGATGGAGCGCTTTTTACAGAAGCCACTACACGGCACACTTGTATTGTTAGTACGACCAAAACCCTTATCACATTTTCCGAAAAAGTCATCCATAATTAAGATGAGATCAAAAACTCGAAAATAAAATACAAATCAAAAACGAAAACGAAAAACAAAGCGAGCAAGTCGAAAACACGTCTGCACATCCCGAATGCTTATCGGCTTATGTCTTAAAAAATTCCGAAACTAACCCTAAGTAGTCCCAGATCATCGTGAAGTAATCCTAAAATTATCCCAGAAACAATATCGAAATGATTTCGATACAGTGCGAAGATCATCCTTCAAAACGATCGGTGGTGCTCTCCGTCTCCTCCCGCCATCCCGCCTCTTTCAATTGTTTTTATTAGCACACTTTTATTAGTTTTACCTGTATGTTTGTTTTTAATTCTTCATTGGCTTCAATGCGCCTGCTGCCTTATTAACATGCTTTTATAATTAGCTTCACCTTATTTGTAATTCCGTCAGGGTCATATCGAAACCATTCCGGGATCATTTCTGGATGGTTTTCGGGATCCCGTCAGGGTAATTTCGGTAATTTTTCGGTATCGTTTTGGGACTCATCGGGGATCATTTCTGTATAGTTTTCGGGATCCGTCCGGAACCCGTCGGGATTATTTTCGACTTTTTCGGGACTATTCCGGGATCATTTTGGGACCCTTTAGGGATAATTTCTGAATTTTTTTCGGGATACGTCCGGGATCCCGACGGAGTTATTTCGGAATTATTCCGGGATAATTTGGCGATTCTTCCGGTTTCATTTCTGGGTGACTTTCGGGATCCCGTCAGGTCATTTCGGGAACGAAAAGTTGAATTGCCTAAAAAACCTGTTTTCGTTGTTGTTGTTGTACTTTTACCATCACATATTCAATAATTCTACTACTAACAGGTGCATATTAGTTTGAACGCAGCAACTTTGTTTTTAGATATTAATTCATTTAGTAAATGTTTACCAATTAATTTATCCTTTATTTTGGTTAATGGCTTCATATATTCGATTGGGTATCGACTTCCCTTAATTTTGCAGCAGCAGATTTAAGCTTTGGTTTTAGAAACAAGTTTTTTCAATTAGAAGAAATTTTTTCTAAGCCGGGTCGCCCCTCGGCAGTGTTAGGCAAGCACTCTGAGTGTATTTCTGCCATGAAAAGTTCTCAGTGAAAACAAATCTGCATTGCAGATGCCGTTCGGAGTCGGCATAAAACAAGTGGTCCCTTCCCGCCAATTTGTAGGAAAAATTAAAAGGAGCACGACGCAAATTGGAAGAGAAGCTCGGCCTTAAATCTCTTCGGAGGTTATCGCGCCTTTCATTTTATTTTATTTTTAGATTTAAGCTCTTGATGTGGGCGGCGTTTTGATCTAGACGAAAACCAAAAATTTGCCTCTCACCCCCTAAAATGAGTTCCATTTATTGGACGTCTCGTTTGATTTTCAGATAAAATGTATGAAGACAGCATTTTTCAACAGGATAACGCTTCCGTTCATGTTTATAAGGGGGCTTTGAAATAGCTTGCAGAACACAACATTCCACTAATGAAGTGACCTGTATGCAGTCCGAATTCGAATCTGGTAGAAATCTTTGAAGAGCAAACTTTATGGACACAAAATCCAATCTACAGGAGTCTATTAGAGCCGAAGTTGTCTATTAAAGAAGCTTGGGAAGATAGACGAATAAAAATTAAGGACCAATTAATTGGTAAAAATTAAATAAATGAATTAATATTTAAAAATAAAGATGCTGCGTGTAAACGAATATGCACCTGTTCGTAGTAGTATTATTGAATATGTGACGATAAATGTTGACATCACATGCCTGTTATGTTAACTATTGAAGATACTTGGCAAGCATGCAAGTGAAGCTATGTTAGTTAAATTGGATGATGCAATGATCGAATTTCATAAGCAAATTGCAATATTCATCCTATTTCGACTGTTACGTCTTACATACTCTGGAAAGTTATTCTTATTAATTCATTAGATCTGTAACGCCGGTGTGATAAGTGCTGTGGAAAGAAAAGAAAAACAGAAATTAAATATACATTTTAAAATACAAATTTGATAGTTTTTTTTATTTAATATGTTTGTCCGAATGTGTAACGAGAGTTGACTTGCTCCTTCAAGGATTGATAATTGATGTGGTTGCTGGTTGTATAGAAAGGTTGCTGTTGTAGCTGGTTTTCTTGGCGTTGAGTTGTTGTTGTTGCTGGACGGAGTTTTTCTTCTGGACGGGATTGAATGCTGGAAACTTGCTGTGTTTTGTGCTTTATTTCTATGTATATACTAGAAGACCCGGCAGACGTTGTCCAGCCCTGAATTTGGCCAATCTGCATACATTTTAATAAGCTTTTTCCGTCTGACTCTCCTCTTCTCACCTATTCACTTTTTCCTAATCCTTTTATTCACTCCTCCCTCCGTCTTTTTCACTTCATCTATCTCCATCTTCATCTCATTCTCTCTCTTTCTCAATCTTCTTCTCTCAATTTTTTCTCATTCTTCTGCATCCCTTATTGCCTGTCCCAGAAGGTGGTATGTATTTTATTCCACTCCCAGTCCCACTCCGAGTATCAGTCCCAGTCCTAGCCCTAATCCCAGACCCAGTCCGTCTCTGGACAATATATTACTCTGTACTAAAGCACAAATCAACAGCTTTCATTTGATATCCATATTGTATAAACACTGTCTAGGCATTCACTGGCCCACGTTTTGGCCTATATCTCGAGACCCTAGTCACCCAGTGGTATGAAAATTACCCTCTGCTAAAGCACTCATCCACAGCTTTCATTTGATATCCATATTCTATAAACACATTCTAGGGGTACCCGGGTCCACGTTTTGGCCTATATCTCGAGACCCTAGTCACCCAGGGGTATGAAAATTACCATCCACTAAAGCACTCATCAACAGATTTCATTTGATATCCATATTCTATAAACACACTCTAGGGGTACCTGGGTCCACGTTTTGGCCTATATCTCGAGACCCTATTCACTCAGGGGTATGAAAATTACCCTATACTAAAGCACTCATCAACAGCTTTCATTTGATATCCATATTCTACACACACATTCTAGGGGTACCCAGGCACACGTTTTGGCCTATATCTCGAGACCCGAGTCACCCAGGGGTATGAAAATTACCCTCTACTAAAGCACTCATCAACAGCTTTCATTTGGTATCCATATTCTATAAACACACTCTAGGGGTACCCGGGTCCACGTTTTGGCCTATATCTCGAGACCCTAGTCACCCAGTCACCTATATTTTAAGTTAGATCAAACTACACACGGGGTGCAAAACAAATTCAAAATCGATTCAGTAGTTTAGGAGTCCATTGGCCTCAATTGTGTGACACGTGTTTTTTATATATTAAGATATATAAATTAACAGGTCCTGAAGCTGATAAGTACCAATACGTAACACATATCGTTAGCTTAATGTGAAAATTTGCTAAGTCACTTTTTACGAATTTTACAGGAGACGAAAATAACTCAGTAATTTTTGAAATAACCTTTTTTTTAAAACTGTGAATGAGGATACCTTAGTTGCAATAATTTTGAGTGTAGAAGCTTTGAAAAAGATAAATAAAAATTTTGTATGCTAAACCAGCAGCTATTTTCCTCACTCAAAACAAATTTTTTCTCCTGACTTAGCACTTTTTACTCAATATTTTTCCCCATCACTCCTCCCCTTTAATGATTGAAATATGTATAACACTAAAACTATATATTTCACAAAAAATACTATTTATTTGTCAAACTATTTCTAACTATTGGCGGCCACCGTGGTGTGATGGTAGCGTGCTCCGCCTACCACACCGAATGTCCTGGGTTCACACCACGGGCAAAGCAACATCAAAATTTTAGAAATAAGGTTTTTCAATTAGAAGAAAATTTTTCTAAGCGGGGTTGCCCCTCGGCAGTGTTTGACAAGCACTTCGAGTGTATATCTGTCATGAAAAGCTCTCAATGAAAACGCATCTGCCTCGCAGATGCCGTTCGGAGTCGGCATAAAACAAGTAGGTCCCGTCCCGCCAATTTGTAGGAAAAATTAAAAAAAGGAGCACGACGTAAATTGGAAGAGAAGCTGGGCCTAAAATCTCTTCGGAGGTTATCGCGCCGTACATTTATTTATTTATTTTATTTCTAACGGTTTTGATCTGGACTCTTTTGCCGGATGGTGCGCAGACAATAACTTGTTTTTAAATTCAAACAAATGCTGTGTTGTGTCTTATTCCATAAAGACAACTGCCACATACTTTATCTACAAACTAAATGTTAAATCTCTTAATCGTTGAGTAAAGACTTGGGTATAATTTTTGACTACAAACTCTCTTTTTCTAGTCACATTGATTTCTTTGTTTCAAAATTTGTTGCAATGGTTGGGTTCAGTAGACGTAACACCAGTGACTTTAAGGACCCTATGAGTATTGCTCAATAATATGGAATCCTTTCTATGAATCTAACTCCTATAAAATTTTTACAAAAATTGCTTTACGAATGGTTAACTGACCAGACGGCCTCCCATCATATACCAGCAGTCACAAATTGCTTGGTCTTCAGGCTTTGCATTACAGAAGAACTTTTATCTCACTCATCCTTGCCTATAATGTAATAAACTTTAGCACGAATTACTCTGATTTATCTACTTTGTTCATTGCATATATTCCACTGCGTGATCTTCGGCATAATAGATTAGTTATCGAAATAAGCCATAAAACGAATTATGCTATGAATGAACCTATAACTAGGACTATACATCTAGCAAATCGATTCAGTAGTGTTATTAATTTTAATAACAGCTTATATAAGTTTATGCTTCAATTGTTTTCTATTTTTAACTAGTCTGTAAGAAAGCATGTATTTATCGACATGAAAGAATTGAAGTAGATTATAGTCAAGGCAAAACATTTATCATACACCAAAGGCATGTCTCAATTGGGTAAATCCAATTTCAAGGGGTTGTGTTCGCAACCCTCTCAAGGGGTTACCAGCACAATATATAGCTTCTCCACCCCAATTGTCAACTCACCTAACCGTGGCGAATCCTGTTTCATTGACAGCCGGGGCTCTGGCGACCCCAAGTTCCTCATGGAACTAGGGGGTGGGGAGGGCGGGATGGCCTAGAAGGTTTATTGTGGTCATATAAATCGTTCCCGAGATGGTCGAACTAGTAGTACCTTAAACGTGCTTTGTTACCGGAACGTACCGGTTCTATATCCGGCAAAGGGCCACCAACATTGGTAACACTCCCCAAAGCCTTCGGGGAGTGTCTTTATCGTTAATACAACAACAACAACAAATCATGTACTTTTAGAATGAATGAATTAAATAAGTAAACAAAATGCGCGCACAAAGAAATGACTAGTAATTCAAATTGATATTATTGACTGGTTGACTTAGCACATTTTTTTGAACAGCTGACGACTTAGCACATTTACACATCATTGCCCACAGCACGTAAAAATAAAAAATTAAAAAAAAATTTTTTTTTTGGTGATCGATGTATTTTAATTCAGTTTTAAAACTGTATTAAAATACAATTTTTCAAAAAAAGTGACTTAGCACATTTTCACATTAAGCTAACGATATACATATATATAATGGAGAAAGTTAAGCGCAACATAAACCATTTAATGGAGAAAAATACTCCATATGAAAATTTCGCGTTCATTACTCTTAGACTCCGGAGGGTCAGATCATTTAATCAATAACGCGAATATTTTTATTAATCTTACTGTTTTGAATTCACCTATTAAAATTGCTGTAGCAAAATGTGGCGAATTCATATATGCATCAGAGAAAGGAGAAATAGAAATATGCAATAATACTCATAAAAAAATTATCTTGAAAGACGTGTTGTTTTGCTCTGATGTTCCTCAAAACATAATATCAGTAAAAAAGATGCAGGATGCTAGCTTCACTGTTATGTTTTATCCAGGGCATGAGAGGTTGGGGCATATGAGGAAAGGTAAGTTTGTAGAAATGAAGTCAAAAAGTACGGTTAAGGATGTGATTTATGTGAGGCATGCATATAAAGAAAGCAAGCTAGACTCAGTTTTGAAAAGTTTAAAAACAAAAACCACATTGTTTGTTGTTCATTCGGATGTATGTGGACCGATATCACTTTCAACCATCAATAAAATAAATTATAATGTGGTTTTTTTTTGATGAATATACCCATTACTGCGTTATATACTTACTGACTTATAAGTCTGAAGTTTTTGCTATTTTTAAAGATTTCCTAGCAAAAAGTGAAGCACATTTTAATCTTAAAATTGAAAATGTTTATACTGCTAATTTATTTATTTATTTATTTATCAATCTACAAATTAAACAACTATAAAGACCAAATATACCGACACATAATTCTCAGATGTAATACACGATATAAACAACATAAGCAGTCATCAATTTTAAAGTAATATTTAAACAGTATTGAATTAAACGCTTGACAATTTCAATTAAAAAACTTAGAAGTAAGCAAAAGTTAAAATGTTGTAAATGTGTTAAAATATACTCATGAAGTAGCTATTAAATAATAATTTATGAAATTGACAATAAAGCAAATTAATAGTAGATAAAATATATACAGAATAGAATTTATACAGTGTTTATGCCTGCGGGCCAAACCATAAATATTTGCGCCTGCCCTAGGAACATAAATGTTGTCGGCAGCCTTAGTATGCATTCTGTTAAGCTTATGTTAACAGCAACTGTTTGACTACTTTTGTCAAACAGTTAACTACAATAATCGTTCGATCTTACCGTTTCGCGAGTTCGAGGATTTTATGCAAAAGAAGGCTCTTTCACTTCTTTTGCGATCATCCAAGGAACAGCAGTCCGCAGCCACCACGATTTCCGTAAGTTGAAAATAAAATTATTAATATACACATATATACACGTACATATACACATACACATTACAATTTCATATTGTAGTTAATAAAATTTTTGTATATTTAATTAATTAAATAAAATATTTTTATAACGTGAATCTAATTCTCAATTTTTTTCAATCTTCATTTATTTCGGCGGACGAGCCCAAGGTCTCCTGCTCCCTCGAACATGGTCCTTCGAGCCGTTAAATGAGAAACAAATTTATTTTCCAGTGACCAAACATTTTCAACTTTCGGAAAACTTATTATTATTGGTGGTCCAGCACATAAATTGGAAAATATCCAGCAAATAATATTGCAAGCAGCCATCCAGCGTTTTTACAATACAAATCTGCGATTTTTAAATAAAAGGTACGTGTAAAAAATTTCAGTGCACTTTTTAAAAATATATTGGTAACTTTTCTTTTAAAGAATAAAGTGAATCAAATTGAAAGAATTATTTAAAAGTGTTTTAAAGTGGTTTTGAAAATTAATTGAAGTTAAGGGTTGTTTTTGTTTCTGACCTACGCACATATGTACGTACATTCTTTTTCTTGATTTCATAAATAGTGCACGCAAAGGCCAAAAAGAGTGTTAAAAATAATTTTTTTTGTGATTTCGGTAAATTTTTTGTCAATTAGTCAAAAATATTTTTTACATTGAATTAATTTGCTTTTAAAGTTTCAGGAGACAGGCATATGAGTAGGAAGGCTTTATTACTTCCGGCCAAGAGCGCACCTGAAGGTTTCTGACTTCATTTGCGCTTAGAGTATATTCGTCTGGAGGTTTTGACTCCATTCGACTGCAGAGGTTGGCCGAGGGTTTCTACCTCAGTGACCTCTTATAAAGCTAGGGAAAAGGCTAGAGAATAGGAGTATCACACTTTTCCTTTTAACCTCACTTTTTAACACTTGGCCCGTGCACATACATATATAAAAACCTTAAAAATTGTTCATTTCACGAAATCACTTAAATTATTATAGTTTTAAAAGTCACCAATTATTTTACAAGATCACTGCACTTGTTTTTAATTATTAAAATTTTGCTGGCTGGCGAGCAATACACCACTTTGATTATTTACAATAATACATATACATATGTGCAATTAGGTACGAGCGGTCATCTGATTGCTGAAACATATGTTTTATATAAACAGGGTGTCTGGTTGTGTTAGTTATTGTTAAAATCAGTGCCACAAAAAATTATCTTGTACGACAAAGCCTTTTGCTATCGAGTATTTTCCCCATATTCTGGTAAGAAATATTCGACACAGCCTAGGGCTGTACAAGGAAAAGTTCACAAGTTAATATTTCGACCTCGTACAACAAAGTTATTTGCTATCGGTTATTTCCCCCTACCCTGGTAAGGAATATCCGACACAGCTTAGGGCTGTTCAGGCAACATATAAATTGGTTACCATAACCACGAGTATCTTAGCACAGGATTACAAAGCTCTCACCCACCCACCCTTATACTGTTTCGAAACTGGTCCCAAAGGAACTAGTTTACCAAAATATTAAAAATATCGGTTTTTTGCGTTTCTTTGTCTAAAAACATATATTTTTCTGGCTGGAAATATTTTTTGTGTGTTACATCTGTGGTGGTAATTAGTGAACTCGTCAAATATATAAGTTTTTCATAACCTTTGCGTAATTTCATCTCATTATAAGCTTTGTGTAACAAAATGGAAAACTTTACCAGACTTACTGATTCAGTAGTAGATTTCGACAAGGATTTTAATGAAATTCCTGCAAAAAATCATACAATCCATGCGCTGAAAATTCAGCAAGCCGATTTTAAGGCACTGTATGAAAAAGTGAAAGAAGCATTTGACGGATTGTTGGCAGATGAAACAATTGACCAAAAAGCGGTTTCATCAATTCGCAAAAAGCATAAAATGTGCTATGCAACTTATATCAGAACTATGTCAAAAATACATAGTTTATGCGAATCGCTTGAAGAGGAAACGAAAAACAAGGAGAAAGAGAATATCGTTCACAAGCATCATAATCTCCGTCTGCCTCCTTGCGATACCATAACTTTCAAGGGCGATTATATTTCATGGCCAACTTTTCGTGATATGTTCACGGCCATTTATAAAAGCAATGAATCACTTGACGGAGTTCAAAAACTATATTACCTTACGCAAAAGACACAAGGTGAAGCAAGGGAAATTGTTGAAAAATGTCCGTTGACCAATGAAGGTTTTGACACTGCTTGGAAAAACCTTAGCGATAGGTATGAGAATAAGAGAATTCTTATTAATTCCCAATTGAAAATTGTTTTCAATTTAGATTCAATAGAGTCAGAGTGTGGGACTTCTATTAAAAAATTGCAGAGGGATATCAACAATTGTATATCCGCCCTTAAATGTCACAAAATTGATATTACTAACTGGGATGCAATTATCACCTACTTATGTTCAACAAAATTACCTGAACTAACACTATCGCTTTGGGAGCAGTCGGTCGAAAATAAGACGGACATATCTAAGTGGGAGGACATGGACAAGTTCCTCACTAATAGATTTCAGACTTTGGAAAGCGTTTCAGGTCTCCGAGGAGCCAAACCAAAGATTCAGAAATCGAATAGTACACATAAATCCTCCCCCGAACCTTCACAAAAGAAGCTTGGCGCACATCAATCTAGTGTTGCCAATAATGCGTGCAAGATGTGCAAATCAAAAGAGCACAAACTTCATAGATGTCCCAATTTCTAAAGGTTAGAGGTTAGCAAAAGGATTAGTTTTATTAAATCCAATGGCTGCTGCCTCAATTGCCTCTCTTCGGGACATTCGGTGTCGAGATGTACTAGCCCGTACAATTGCGGCACTTGCCACTCTCGACATCATTCTTTATTGCATTTACAGAATCAACGGTCGAAACCGTCTAGCAAATCACAGAAACCTTCGGATAATATACAGTCCACTTCTACACAAGCCCAACAAACGCGCGACTCCACTAGCAGTAACAAACCATCTGCTAGCAATGTACAATCCCATCATGCTAATACAAGCAAAGGGATTTTATTAGGTACGGCGCGCGTTAACATACATCACAATGGTACAAACTTTTCTGCCAGAGCACTTATAGATTCAGGATCAGAGTGTTCCTTCATTACGGGGAGGCTCAGACGCAGAATAAACCTGCCAACACGTAAAATGCATGCTCAAGTTTCGGGCATCCATAATACGGTTTCTGCGCAGGTAAAGGAAGCGTGCATGATCCAACTGCTGTCACCTGTCGACCCACTGATTGCTATCGAGGCTATGGTTCTTGTTTTGCCACAAGTAACTGGGAACTTGCCAACATGCCAAATTTCGGCGTTGACACAACAAGCTTTTCCAGACCTTATCTTGGCGGATAAGCGGTTCTTCATCAACGAGCAAGTTGATCTTGTTTTGGGCGGAGACGTTTACCCACAAATAATATTAGAGGGTATTAGGAAAAACGTGCTTAATACACTTATAGCTCAAGAAACTGTGTTCGGGTGGATTTTAACTGGTCAAGCGGACGCAGGAAAACCATCTAACCATCGGGCATCCTATTTCAATGAAGTGTCATTAGTGAAACAATTAGGAAGCTTTTGGGAACTGGAAGATGTACCAAAAACAAAAATTCGTACGCAAGATGAGCAACAATGCGAAGAGCTCTTCAAACGTACAACAGTGCGGAATGATCAGGGAAGATATATTGTTTCACTTCCTTTCCGATCAGATTTCCCAAATAACATTAATTTAGGCCCTTCTTTAGGAAAAGCCTGTTCACAATTTTACTCAAACGAATCACGACTAGCAAAAAGGCCCGAGTTACGACAGGAATATAATAGGGTGGTCATGGAATATGAATCCATGGGCCACATGTCCAAATTACCTGGAATGCAGTCAGCTAATGCTACTGACAATTATTACTTGCCTCATCATGCGGTAATCAAAGGGGAAAGTACAACAACAAAGGTTAGGGTGGTTTTTAATGCCTCGTCTGCAACAGCAAATGGCAAAAGCCTTAACGACGTTCTCCTTCGAGGGCCGGTGCTTCAGTCTAATTTAACTATGCTGTTATTACGTTGGCGACTTTTTAAATATGTCTTCAACAGCGATATTGAGAAGATGTATCGCCAGATTCTGGTCAATAGCGACCATACCAAATATCAGAGAATAGTTTTTCGTTCTAGTCCGAATGAACCTATCAGTATTTATGAATTGAAGACTGTGACTTTCGGAGTTAATTGTGCTCCTTACTTAGCAATTAGAACTTTATTACAGTTACCTGATGACTCGGAACCCGTATACCCAATCGCATCAAATATTTTGAGAAATTATATATACGTCGATGACGTCCTTGCTGGAGGTCATTCCATAGAATGGACCATTAAAGCGCGAGATCAAGTTAATACGGTTTTGAAATCAGCTGGTTTTCCATTACGAAAATGGACTTCGAATTTCAGTGAAATTTTAGGCGGGATTCCAAAAGCGCATCTTTTGCATGAAGATTTTCTCGAATTCGAAAATACGAGTAGTGCCAAAGCACTTGGTATTAGATGGAATGCTCATGCGGATCATTTCTATTTTAAAGTCAAATCTATTGAAACTAACCAAATTCTAAGTAAGAGAGAAATACTTTCGGCTATTGCCAAGCTTTTCGATCCATTAGGGTGGCTGGCACCAATTATTATAGTTGCTAAAATTTTGATGCAAAACATCTGGTTAGAGGGTACTAATTGGGATGAACCAGTTTCACCAGCTACGCAGGATCAATGGAACATTTTCGCGCAAAATCACATCGCAATCGAGCAAATGAGGATTCCACGATGGGTACTATTTTCACCAAAGGACAAAGTCGAGATTCATGGATTTTGCGATGCATCGGAGAAAGCATATGCTGCTGCTGTATATCTACGCGTGGAAAGGGAAGACGGGATACACGTCAACTTACTTTTAGCGAAAACCAGAGTTGCTCCAGTTAAAACTATTTCTCTGCCACGCTTGGAGCTTTGTGGGGCCGTTCTACTCGCAGAAATTATTGAATCGGTTATCAATAATTTTGATTTCGGTAACTTGAAATTGCATCTTTGGACCGATTCTACGATAGTTCTCGCATGGATACGCAAACCCCCATGCTCATGGTCTACCTTTGTGGCCCATCGCATTACAAAAATCCTAGATAAAGTAGGAAATTCAAGTTGGTCTCATGTAGATTCCGCAACTAACCCAGCAGACTTAGCTAGTAGGGGTGTATTAGCACACGAGTTGCTTAACAATTCCTTGTGGTGGCAGGGTCCTTCTTGGCTTCAAGAAGGTAAAGAAAAATGGCCGCCACAAAATAAAAACTATACTACTAATAGCGAGGAAAAAAGGTTCAAAGTACATACTACAACCACAGGCAATGTTAGTGATATTCTTGAAAGATTTTCTAGCCTACCCAGAGCTTTGAGAGTGATTTCATATATTTTTAGGTTTTCTCAGAGAACAAATCCAAAAACAAAAGCCTCATTTAAACCAACGTCTTGCTCAGTTGCAGCAGGCGAAATTAAATTAACGATTACTCGATTAATAATCATTGCACAGAGGCAACACTTTAGTTCGGAAATCAACAAACTCAAAGCAGGAGAATTAATAGATTCAAAGAGTGAAATACTTTCTCTCAATCCATTTATTCACGAAGATAATATTTTGCGGATAAAGGGGCGTAATGAGGCATCTGAAGATTTACCTTTCAACGAACGTTGTCCGATTATTCTCCCGTATAATTGTAGGTTATCACGTCTGATAGTTCAATTTATCCATGACATATCACTTCATGGTGAAAACCAACTAATGTTGCGACTTATCAGAACGCAATATTGGATCCCCAGAGTGAAAACAATGATTAGGTCTGTCATTCATAATTGTAAGATCTGCACGATCTATCGGAAACGATCGCAAAACCAACTTATGGGTGCATTGCCGAAGGAGCGAACTACCTTTTCGCGAGCGTTTACCAATACAGGGGTTGACTTTACAGGACCATTTGATATTAAAAGTTATCGCGGCCGTGGTTGCCGCATTTCGAAAGGTTACGTTTGTCTATTTGTTTGCTTTGCTACCAAAGCTATTCATTTAGAAGCCACAAATGACTTAAGTACCGCATCCTTTTTAGCAGCCTTTGACAGATTCATTGCTAGACGAGGATGTCCAAAAAATATCTATTCAGACAACGGAACGAACTTTGTCGGAGCCTCAAGGGCTCTTAAAAAAGAACTTAAGGTCTTTATCGCTGATGCGCGTGATAGAACTTTATCAAAGTATGCACATCAATTACTTGAATGGCATTTCATACCGCCATCTGCGCCGCATATGGGCGGCCTCTGGGAAGCGGGCGTTAGAAGCTTTAAGACACACTTCAAAAAGATTGCATTAGTGGGGAAATATACATTTGAGGAGTTTAACACGCTTCTATGTCGAATAGAGTCATGTCTCAATTCGCGACCTTTGAGCCCTGCTTCTAACCAACCTTCTGACTTAGAACCTCTTACCCCGGGTCATTTCTTAGTAGGAGGACATCTATTAGCCCCACCAGAATTAGATACGAACGAGAATCCTGCTTCGATTGTTAATCGATGGCAGAAACTGAAAACTATACACCATAAATTTTGCCGAAGATGGAAATCCGAGTATTTAGCTGAACTACACAAACGGAATAAGTGGAAGCAACCTCAAACTAACATAAAGGTCGGAGATCTTGTCGTCATCAAAGAGGATAATTTGCCACCTAACGAATGGAGAATGGGCAGAGTGATCAATTTATACCCCGGTTCCGATAACCGAGTTCGCGTCGTAGACCTTATTACAGAATATGGTCAGGTTACTCGACCGTTAGTGAAGTTGGTACTACTACCAACAGATACCATTGAAAATGAGGAACCTACTTCAAGGGAAACTAGATCTAGGAAAAACCCTAATCAGCAAATTAGCTGTTAGGCAAATTTTAACAAAAAAAAATTTTCTTTCCTTTTACTTAAATGTCGAGGTGCATTCATTCGCATTTTCGTTGTTCAAAACATTTTTTTCTCATCGCATCTCGTTCATTTTACCCAAAAAATACAAACACTTTGTTTTATTATAATGCTGTAATCCAAATTACCAATGGTATTGGAGTTGCCCATAAAATTCATTTTTTTTTTCCATATAAACTTTTCGCGTTTGCATATCTTTTGATTTAAGTAATTTTTGCATTCGTTGAAATTTAATCGAACTTCACAAAAATTCCGAAAGGTTCAAAAGAAAAAAAATTTAATTGTTTTTTTTTTTTTGCAAACACACTCCAACTCATAGCAGCTTTCGGCGGATTATACGCCTTGTTTAGCGCAAATCCAAAATAAAAACCCATCTGTGAAAAATATTTTCACGTTCCTTCAAAAAAATTTTTTTTTTCTAGGAATTTTTTGTTCAAAGGCACCGACCCACTCTAATGCTCATTCTGATTTTGCCAATTTATTTAAATAAGCATAACACGCGGCCTATTATTAAAATAACATTAAAATTCAGAAATTATCGCATTTCTGAACTTGGGCCATTGCACTTGGGTACATTTTCCAGCACCCTGTTTTTCTTGCATACAAATCTACCACTTACAGGCACTTTGTTTTGATTTTGTTCTTCTTTTATTCCCGGACATCATGAAAGTAGTGGTGCGTGGTGAATGCATTTTTTTCAATTCGATAAGTGCACCAAAGGTATCGACAGGTGTGATAATGCAGCGTTCACAACCTGCAACTAGTTGTGTGGGCTGACTGCAAGATACCGGAATCGATATGGAATGTATGAAAACGTTGTAAAATTTACTATTTTAGTCCGTATAAAGGCAAATTTAATGAAAAATTAAAGGGGGAAGATACTAAATGCTTCAGATTAACAAAAATCGCTCCAAAATATGTCAAGTGTTAATGCTGAAGATTTAATTTACTTATTTGCAGAAGGGTCGTACGAAATCTTTTACTTTTCTTTTTGGATCGCATATTCAATAAAGCAACATACATATGTATATGCTCGAGTATAATGAGCTATAAAATTTTGGTTTCTGGGTAAAAATACATACTTGCCACCCAGAATACTCACTTTAGCCACAAGTCGCAGCCGCTACTATTAAAGCGGCTTAAACCACCTCAGTTTCTAATCGAGGTAATCGGTAGAATTATTGCTCGCCAGCATATATACATGACATTTTCCATTATACCATTGTTACCTCAACGTGGAAAAATGTCATTACAGCACAACATGACCCGTTATTCTGCTATGCGCAAACGCATTGAGTTCGGAGGACAATACAGCCTCAAGTGCAAATTCTGCGGCCGATATCATCCGATTCGGCTTTGTCCAATCTTTCGAGTCAAAAAACCGGAAGATCGTTTACGTGCGGTGCTCATACACCGCTATTGCACAAATTGCCTGGCAGGCACTCATCGAACAGAGAGTTGCTCAAATGAGGGAAGATGTCGTCGATGCAACGACGACCACCACACTCTTCTCCATATTAACACCTCTGCCGACCCGCGAAGAACAACACACAAACCATTAAGGTATTCACACCACGAAGACGACGACGATGACGACATCATTTCGTTAGAAGCATCAGTGGTCGAAGCTGAAAATAATGCGCCTGTAGAGTTGGAGGAAGGTGAAATATCTGTCTCGCAAGCGGGAACTAGTGCTTCCCGCAGAGACACCAACGAGGAAAGGGAGTTAGATGCACTCCCAACCGCACGAAGCAGCGATATGACCGACCGCCGACTTAGAACGTTGTTGCATCACGAAAAAAGGCAACAAGATGCGTCACGAGCGATTAAGCCGTACCGTCGACAACAAAATGCCCAAGCACATCGCCAAAAGCAAAACAAACCCCGGAGGAGAGTGGAACCTTACGCTTTCCAGCCTCTGGTTCGCAACAATTTTCGATCTGGTGTTTAGGAACCTGCTGCGTTAATGAGCATACAGTACACCACCGCGATTACACCGACTGCAGTCGTCAAGGTCGAATCCGGAGGGCGATTACATTTAGTTCGTGCGCTGATTGATCCAAGCGCCAGTACCTCAATTATCGCGGACAGCCTTGTAAAAGATTTAAACCTATCTCCGACAGCGACAAATAAGCAAAAAGGTTGCTTTATCAAATTACGAGGCAACTACGGGCATCCGAGTACGGTAACAACGCATGCTATAGTTCTGCGGAACTTTTTCAAGCTCTCACCGCCTAACGAGGTTGATAGTGCAATCGTCAGAGCGTACTCCAACCTAAAGCTTGCCGACGCGCGGTTTCATAGTCCTGCCCCGGTACGCCTAGTACTAGGAGCAGACGTGTTCCCTAAAATATACAGGGGCACAATCCCAGCAGGCACTCTTGGTCCGCTACTAGCCCAAGACACCGTCTTTGGGTTCGTGCTTTCGGGGGCCTGCTAAAGTCGCATACGTCGTTATTTTTTTTTTTTCTTTCATTTTTCAAACATTCAACTTTTGAATTTATATACATACATATATTAAGTGCTGAACTTATTCTACATCAAATGTTATACATTTTATACGCTAACCAATTGAATTTCGTAATAAACAAGTGCATCTGAAATTTTTAATACACGTCCATACATTTTCTTTCTTTTTGAATTTCTTTCCAACAGTGTACCATTGGAAAACTAGTAAACTTGGATCTTGGTGGCTGGCTGTTGTCCTTCTAAGAAATTGCTTATCGCAAGGGGGCCGGCATGTTTATGCCTGCGGGCCAAACCATAAATATTTGCGGCTGCCCTAGGAACATAAATGTTGTCGGCAGCCTTAGTATGCATTCTGTTAAGCTTATGTTAACAGCAACTGTTTGACTACTTTTGTCAAACAGTTAACTGCAATAATCGTTCGATCTTACCGTTTCGCGAGTTCGAGGATTTTATGCAAAAGAAGGCTCTTTCACTTCTTTTGCGATCATCCAAGGAACAGCAGTCCGCAGCCACCACGATTTCCGTAAGTTGAAAATAAAATTATTAATATACACATATATACACGTACATATACACATACACATTACAATTTCATATTGTAGTTAATAAAATTTTTGTATATTTAATTAATTAAATAAAATATTTTTATAACGTGAATCTAATTCTCAATTTTTTTCAATCTTCATTTATTTCGGCGGACGAGCCCAAGGTCTCCTGCTCCCTCGAACATACAGAGTAAATTTGATTGCATACATATAAAAATAATGATCACAACGCAATTTTGCGAACAAGTTTCAAGTAACTAGTACTTCATATTTGAAACAGAGGGTTGAACAGTATATCACGGTTTAGCGTTCTTTGCTTCATTTCGAATTACAAATTTAATGTATTTAAAAGGTATTTTTTAATACCAAGAAACGAGTCCAGATGTCTAAATTTTTACGGGAAGGGAATATTTGTCAAATGATATGCGTACGTTGTACGATCTTCAGTATCGATTTTTTTCTGATATCTTGTTGTCGTTTGTCTTGTATTTATAGTTCGTAGGTAAATGAGCAGGTATTGTCAAAATTGATGCTTGTATATATTTATGTGTATGTGCTTTGTGTTCATTAAGAACCGAGGGTGGTTTTTACTGATCAATTTGTGTGGATGACTGAGCCAGGTAAAAGTCAGTAATTCTAGACGTTTGACCTTCTTTGTGGGTTTGCTGCTTTGCTGCATTTATTGTGTTGTGTTTATAGGTTGTTGTGTGCTTGTCTGGTATACCTGTGTGATTTCTTTGTTTCTTGTAAAAAAGCTTTTAAGGCCCAAATATTGCATCAGAAGTTGTGTTTATCTGTTCGTTTATTATTTTACCGTCGAATGTTTTCTGTTTGTAGATTTCCATGTTTTCGAGTACGTTGAGACGTCGGCCTTTTCCTTGTATATGAAGGTATAATGTTTGGATTCCGTGTTTTTTGCTGGAATCTCTAATGTGTTCTCTGAGCCTCGTTCTTATTTTCCGTCCTGTTTATCCTATGTAACTGTGTTGGCATCCGCAGGTAAGTTTGTATACGCCGCACAGTGGACCGAAATTGAAAAGTTGGGACTTAGAACTTTAAATGTACATTTTCGTATTCTGTGATCTTTTTCCATAAATTATTGTTATATAAAATTTTTTCGTAAAACCTAATTTAAAATAGTTATGACACTTTTAATGACTGGGTTTCATATCGACATACCCTAACGAGCATATGTGTACATCTAGGTATTTTTTCCAATTTCCAGCAATTTTGGCTTCACTAAAATAATTTTTACTATTTCTCAATAAAAGTATGTATCAAGGTCTAAACCAGAAGCTCTCAATTTTATTTTAAAAATGTGTGAAAAATTCGCGAAAACTCGACGAGTCTTAGAGGATATACAGAGTTAATAGTTAGCCATGAAATCAAAGTGACGCTTAAATTTACTTGCTAAAAAAAGGTTACAAAGAGTTGATAGTAGGCCATGAAACAAAAGTTGAGAAAATTATTGAAGTTTTTGGGCATTAAGTTTTTGGAACTGGAAGCAAAAGTAAGCAGTGCGCGTCAAACTAACTTAAATTGCAATAAAGGATCCTAATCCTGCGACATATATTTTTTTGCTATAAACGATATTTTTAACAAATTAAGTAATAGATTGTTGTTTAAATTCAGAGAATCAAATCAATCATTAGTCATTAGTTTAAGGCTACCTTATTAACTTACTATGTACGACTCGCTGTTTTCGAAATGGATTGTGATTTAGCAAATTCTGATTTATTTGAAAAATCTAAAGAATATTGCAATATCAAAGACTATATATTTTTATACAATTTTATTAAATCCAAAACTTTGATACATCTTAATGTTAAAAATTTGAACAGTTTAAAAGCCTTTTGCTTAAAATGCGGCCACCGTGGTGTGATGGTAGCGTGCTCCGCCTATCACACCGTATGCCCTGGGTTCAACTCCCGGGCAAAGCAACATCAAAATTTTAGAAATAAGGTTTTTCAATTATAAGAAAATTTTTCTAAGCGGGGTCGCCCCTCGGCAGTGTTTGGCAAGCGCTCCGGGTGTATTTCTGCTATGAAAAGCTCTCAGTGAAAACTCATCTGCCTTGCAGATGCCGTTCTGAGTCGGCATAAAAACATGTATGTAGGTCCCGTCCGGCCAATTTGTAGGAAAAATCAAGAGCAGCACGACGCAAATTGGAAGAGAAGCTCGGCCTTAGATCTCTTCGGAGGTTATCGCGCCTTACATTTATTTTTTTTTAATATGCATAGAAGTTGGAAAAAATCAGGATCCAAAGATCAAGGCCCGTAATCATGGTCGAAATAAAATAGAGTTTTATTGGTTTAAACATGGTTCTAAATTAAATATCAAGCATAAATACGTCAGGAGCTAATTTATTATACCTACAATGCGTATTAATATGTTTGTGACGAAAATTACACAATCTTAAAATATGCGATGGTTACTTGGCTCCACATATGCGAAATCTTTAATTAAGACTATTCCGCATTCAAAGATTCAATTCGTGAGTTCTGATATATTAGTACCTTTTGAGGAAAAAGTAGCATCTTATACTGAATTTTGGCATTAAATTTAGAAATAAATATTCAATGGAAGGAATTATTTACCACAGGCGTCGATTTTTAATACATGTCAAAAAATTTCGGGAGAGGTGTCAAATGACGCGTTTTAATTTCGGATGCAATAATCCGAAGGCGGCAAAGTAATAATTGTACTCTGTCGAGATATTTTTTCAAAAAAAAAAAAAAAGTTTAAGACTTTCATGTGGTTGATGTAATTTTTGGGATATTGTTGTACACATAAAAGAATTAACTAAAAAGGCGTTTTGCGCTGATACAATTTTTATCAGTTTCGCAGCCGTTTGAGGGTAATTCGGTTTTTTCTGAATATCTATAAATAAAAGGACAACTTCTTATTTCCGACTTCTAATTGTTGAATTACATTACACAATTCTTGAATTCAATTCCGCTGGCTTTCCTTTTGTGTCTTCTATTCCCCTTTACATTTGCCAATTCCTTGTATTCCGGCCTTTTAGTTAATAATATATTCAAAGTATGTTTGAGCTCTAGGCCAATATATACATATGTTTATTAAAATACAGCAAATGTGTTTAAACAATGTATATATATTTGTCGAATGGTTTGTCTTGCCAATATTTCGACTTCAATCTGAAGTCATCTTCAGGACTGAAAAAACGAAAAACATTTATAGAGACATTGGTACATACATACATAATTATACAATTATCGCAAGTGCCAACTTACACTTATGACTGCACCTGGTCGACTTGCGCCTTGTATAATTTTTCTTCCCAATACCATATTTTCGTTTCAAATTTCTGTAAAGTTCATGAGTGTTTTTGTTGTTTCGGTGCGCTCTCCGATCCATATTTAATTTCTTGTATTCCGGCCTTTTAATATAACTAAAACATCTAAATATAACGTAAAAGACACTATCGCCTTTAAGAACAAAATTAAAGATACCTACATCTTTGACGACGAGAGTCTCGTTTCTTTTGATGTTGTCTCATTATTTCCAAGCATCCCTGTAGATCATGCCTTGGAAATTATAGCTTCCAAGTGGAATGATATAAAGAACCATACAACTCTCACTGAGGAACTTTTTATGAATGTGTTTCGGTTCTGCATAAGAGATAATAGATATTTTAATTTCAACAATAAAATTTATGAGCAACGGTCAGGAATGCCTATGGGGTCACCAGCATCTCAGGTAATAGCGGATATTGTGATGGAAGAATTGTTACAGAAATTCGAAGAAAATTCACATCACAAGCCACGTTTATTAACGAAATATGTAGACGATTTGTTCGCCATCGTAAAAACGGATGCAGTGGAAGATATGCTTAATATTTTGAATGGATACAATAGGAGCATCAAGTTTACTGTTGAAGTCGAAACTGATGGACAGCTGCCATTTTTAGATTTAGAAAACAAAATACAATTTTTCAAATTTAGAAAAATTAAAAAATAACAATAATTATCGTTTAAAAAAAAATTATTGTTCTGGCCTTGAGCTCAAATCGAACCTTGAATCATTTATCAATAGGCTGATAAAAACAAAAACAATTGTTAATAAACCATGAGCACTTGGGAATGTCAAAGAAAGTAATTGACAATAAACAAAAATCCAGCATTATCAGTGATTTGCACCAGATGGCGCAACACTGAATAAATATAGTTGGTAAAAAGGAATAGAAGTAGCAAATTTGCCAGTCAAACAAACCACCGCTGTATAGCTAAATGGTTAGCGCAGCATGCCTAAAGCGTACTGATGATGAAGGCTTAGCACCCTTCGAAATGGATCTATCTGCGCAGCTATGGCAGGTTGTCTGAAAAATTTTCTACTTACTATTCCAAAAACAAAATACAATTTTTCAAATTTAGAAAAATTAAAAAATAACAATAATTATCGTTTGAAAAAAATTATTGTTCTGGCCTTGAGCTCGAATCGAACCTTGAATCATTTATCAATAGGCTGATAAAAACAAAAACAATTGTTAATAAACCATGAGCACTTGGGAATGTCAAAGAAAGTAATTGACAATAAACAAAAATCTAGCATTATCAGTGATTTGCACCAGATGGCGCAACACTGAATAAATATAGTTGGTAAAAAGGAATAGAAGTAGCAAATTTGCCAGTCAAACAAACCACCGCTGTATAGCTAAATGGTTAGCGCAGCATGCCTAAAGCGTACTGATGATGAAGGCTTAGCACCCTTCGAAATGGATCTATCTGCGCAGCTATGGCAGGTTGTCTGAAAAATTTTCTACTTACTATTCCAAAAACAAAATACAATTTTTCAAATTTAGAAAAATTAAAAAATAACAATAATTATCGTTTGAAAAAAAAATTATTGTTCTGGCCTTGAGCTCGAATCGAACCTTGAATCATTTATCAATAGGCTGATAAAAACAAAAACAATTATCTTTAGATACCTTAATAATAAGAAGGAATAACCAACTTTCATTTGATTGGTACAAGAAGCCCACTGCATCGGGTAGGCTAATCAATTATAACTCGAATCATGACAAGGCAACGATAGTCAACACAGCCAAGAATTTTGTCAGAAGAGCTCTCTCCATTAGTGATGAAGTCTACCACGAGGAGAATATAAAAGCAATAAAAAACATATTAGAAAATAATGAGTTTCCAACACATATAATACAGAGCTATATAAGAGATTACTTCGTAAAATTAAATACAAATAAACCAACTAATGATACAAAGAAAATGTATAAATCGACCACATTTGTATCTGGTCTGTCTAATAGAATAAAATATTCAAACATATAAGACAGAGAGAGATTTAAATTAGCTTTCACCTACAACAATACGTTGCAGCGGAGGATTTTTAGCAATACGAAAAGCAGAATAGAGAAATTTGATAAATCGGACGTTATATATAAAATTAATTGTAATGGCGACGGGTCCCACGTATGCGACAAAGTATATGTGGGGACAACTAAATCGAAATTGAAGACGAGGATTTCCGGACATATACAAATATTAAAACTCGTGACAACCCTAATGACAATAAGAAAGCTTTAACTCAGCACTGCAGAACCACTGGACACTCTCCCGACTTGGAAAATGTAACAATAATGCAGCATGAGAGAAACAGGAATAAATGCTATATACTTGAAATGTTACACATAATAAATACACCAAGTGATAAACGCATAAATTTCAAATCAGACACAGACCATTGCGCCTACGCCTATAGAGAACTTATCAACAACAACAAAAAAGGCTTATAATAAGAGTGTGATCTCGTTTGCACAATTGTTCACTTGCTGCTGATGTGAACATCGCTTACGGTTGGAGATTTAATGTATTGTTATTTGTATACAAATTTTTTCACGATTACTGTATTTTATTGTTTATATTTTTTAATGTTCTTCTTTTACCCTTGTTTGTTAAAATATAAAATATAAAGTTAGTCGACCAGGTGCAGTCATAAGTGTAAGTTGGCACTTGCGATAATTGCATAATTATGTATGTATGTACCAATGTCTCTATAAATGTTTTTCGTTTTTTCAGTCCTGAAGATGACTTCAGATTGAAGTCGAAATATTGGCAAGATAAACCGTTCGACAAATATATATACATTGTTTAAACACATTTGCTGTATTTTAATAAACATATGTATATATTGGCCTAGAGCTCAAACATACTTTGAATATATTTGCCAATTTCTCTTAAAACAAAGCGTGAAATAAAATGTGAAATACAACAAGAATTAGCAAAAAAAAATTTTAAGATCTACTTAGTACAGGCGCTGTTGTACTACTTCGCTCCTTTATCACCCTCTTAGTCTATATCATGATCGACTTGAGTTCAATGATTTTCTAATGTAAAAGGGACTTACACTTTGCAGGGCAATGTAAAATGGCTCAATAGTCTAGGTCACTTTTTTGCTATGGAAAACTAACTGGGAGTTTTATTTATGCTGACTTTGCGAAGACAAACCTAAATTTGATTTAACCTGATTATCATTGAATATCCTGCATACTTATTAGTATCGATGTTAGACATATCCCTATTCGGTTTCAGGTCTATTAAATTAAAAGGCTTTAACGGTTAGGGCCACCTAACATTTAAGGTTTGCATTATTTTGGCCGTCACATCTGTCTTAATGAAAACAAGTTTTCTTTACAACATTCTTACAAACTATATAAGCTATTCAACTTGAATCCAAGTGTATGGGTGAATAGCCTTGTTGCTTCCTTTGCTTTAAGGAGCGCAAATCCGCATTAACTACCTATTCGTTTATGTTGCGAGATTTAAATAATTTTTAAGAACGAATTAATAGATTGTGCACTCAATTTTAAATTTACGGCTGACAAAAAACAGCGAATTTTTACAAAACATTTTGCTAATAGCTTTGAAATAGAATTGAATGATAATTATCCGCCAACGGATTATGATCAAAACGCGTTTTCTGGTACTCCTTTGACAATTTTTGCGGTATTGTAAGAGTTTTTTTTAAGTACAAAAAAAATACCATGTTTTATATGTGGAGTCAAGTAACCACAGTTGTAAGGAACAGGGTGAACTTTTAAAACGTCTAAAAAATGTCTTCAATGCCTTTTTTTCATGCGGATACCCTGCCCATGCTTATTTTAGCTGAAAACTGTGTTTAATATTTCTATGACAGACCAAAATTTTAAATCCCATTTTTAATTTAGGCAAGATTTTAACTAAAGAGTATTTTAGTCAGCGACTATGAGTGCGGGCCCAAGTGTTTAAAAATACAAACAATGAATTATTACAGAAGCAAGTAGCTTGGCCAGATTCTATAAAAAAGCTACCGATGAATCCAGTTTACCCAGCACATCTACTAAGCTTTTAACTACAGAAAAATCTATAGCTCCTCGAAAACATTTCAAAGAATTAGGTAACAAACAAAAGAAGAGACGCATTGAAGTGCTCTCCAATAGTTATTCAAATGATGATATATCATATGCAAATGCCCCGCAGTTAAAAGCAGCAGGAAATAAGAGTGTCTTAGAAATAACTGAATACTTAAATAAAAATCCTCAAGATTTAGATAAAGTAAAAAATTAAAAAAAGTCTCATTATCATCGGATGAAGCTTTGGGCTTAGCTTTATCAATGAAGTTGTCTAAATGGCAATAAAACATTCTAAGAAAACGTATGCATGAAAAGGCTGAGGACATACAGAATTTTATGTGCATAAAAACGATATAACATTAACAGATGGTGGTGCTAAAGTTCGGTTGCAGTCACATTTGGATAAGGCTATTGAAAACGATAAAGTTGGAGGGTAATCAATACTAAAATTTAACATTAAGAAGTAAATGGGGCTTTGATGGTGCTTCCAGTCAAGCCAATTGCAAGCAAAAAATTAGCACTTGTGATGACATTAAAACAATTCTCGCATTTTAATAGGAAGTTTGGTACCGATTAAATTAGCCTCTGGAGAGAAGGTTGATTGGGAAAATGAATTTCCGAATTCGTAATATTTATGTCGTCCTATTTTTTCAAATTTGTGCAAGGAAAGAAATATGCTATCACTCAAGAAATAAGTGCGATTCAATTAGAAATCGACAATTTAACGGAAAAAAAATGTGAAAAAGTTGAAGTCAGTCAATCATTAGTACTAACTATCATTGATGGAAAAGCTTCATCAATTTTGAGTGATACATTCCCGCAACGTTGTGACATATGTAAGGCTACCCCAAAAGAGATGAATGACCTCATTTTGATTTTTAACATAGACGTTGATACTGACATTTACAAATATGGGATGTCATCTCTGCATGCGAGAATTCGGTTTATGGAGTGTATTCTTCATATATCTTACCGATTAGAATTTAAATCGTGGATAGCGAAAGGAGATAATAAATCTAAATTGGAAGAAAAGCGGAGAGCAGTACAGAATTCTTTCAGAAATCAGACTGGTTTATTGGTAGACGTGGTAAAGCAAGGGCACGGTACAACGAATGATGGAAATACCGCTAGACGATTTTTCGCTGACATTAAAACTATCGCCTCTACAACTGGTGTTAGTGTAAATCTCATTCAAAGATTCTCTACAATATTAGGGGCACTTTCATGTGGGTGTCCAATATATGTACAAAAGTTCAACATGTACGCCAGAGAAACCAATCGAGTTTACGTCGAACTATATGAATGGTATTACATGCCTTCAAGAGTGCATAAAATTTTAGTATACGAAGCTTCAATAATTTTGGTTCCATTCCTATTGGAAAGTTGTCCGAAGAAGCCGCTGAATCCAGAAATAAAGATTTTTGAGCATATCGTCGAGACCATGCAAGAAAAATTTGCCGCAAAGCCACAAATGACATTTTAAATAATTTGTTAGTTACTTCTGACCCATTTATTTCATCGAGGAGATCGAAATAACCTAGTAAGCTTGAGGAAATATCCGAAGAAGTGAAATCTCTACTACTCCTACCGCAAAACCTCGACTATGATCCAGAAAACTAAATATTTTAGTTTCTCAATTTTAATTGGGCACGAATATACATACTGCATATGAAACGCAACATTTACTTAAAATAATAAACATTGTTGTTTTCAGTTTTTTTTTTGGTCATATACCTATATGTATATTTTAGATTTCATGGACTATTGACCGATCGAATAAATTTTGCTTTTAATTACTCTTTTTGTACTAACGAACAAGCTAGAATAGTAAGCATCATATAAACAAAAAAAATTCACGAAAAAGCTGGAATAGCCAAATTTTTGATTTGATCTTTTTTGGATTGTTAAATGTAAATTCAATTTAAAAAAAATTGAATGTATAATATGAATTATCAAATATTTTTGTTTTTAAATATTACCCAGAATTAAAAAGTGATTCGCAATACTAACATTAAAAAAAAAACAAACACAAAAAACAAAAAAAATAGTACACGAAGTACAAAAAGCAAATGCAGAAGAACAAACAATAAATAATCTACGGCATATACTAAGGAACAACAAAATTGTCACAACGAGAGCGGACAAAGGAAACACCGTTGTGCTAACCGAGAAAGAGGAATATATAGCCAAAACCGAAGAACTCATAGAGGAGATGAAATGCCGGAGAATAAGGAAGGAACCCACGAATGAATACCAAAAACAAATCAAAGTTGCTATAAAAAATGCAACAAATATACTAGATTCTAACATGGCACATAGATTGGTCAAAATGAACCCTTTGGCTCCTCCACTGAGGCCCATCATTAATTTTAAATCGGCACCATGTTACCAACTGTCCAAATATTTAAAAACGATATTGAAAGATACTCTGGAGCTAAAGAACGAATATGCAATAGCTAACACAACAGAACTAACAAAGAACAGCTAATTGATATTTTTTTACATAAAAGATTTATAGCCATTATTTGGCACTAGGCACTTTATTTAACTATTTATATATGTGTTTATAATTAATTTACAATTAAACATTTTTAAAATATAAACAAAGTTATAGAATGGAATTTAATTAAATATTAAAAAACTTTTATGAAAATGAAATATTGCGCGACGGCGGGCGGGCGAGAAACCAAAGGAAAATAACGATTGCGGCTCGGACGATGCGTAGATGCTGGTAGTTTATGATCAACTGAACTGACTAATTATGCTTGAGAGCGCGGTGAGTATTGCAGACACAGCTGAGCTGCACTGCATGCGCTTGGCCGCACTGGCTGGGTGTTGCCAAACGGAGGGGGGCGGACTTAGTCCCAAGATTCAATCATGTCTTCAACATAACCCCGGCACTGCCTTAACACGTGTCGCTGCCCACATAGCCGGCACTTTTGAATTTCTGTAGATCTGCTGGTCCTGTAAAGACAAGAAAAGAGATAAAATATTCATATTTTTCAGGCATGGGTGAGGGTAGCTTATATATATCCCTCTAGATTGTTAGGGGCATGAAGCAGAGGGTACCAGAGGTAGGGTTAGCACTGCTAGGTAGTTGGTAGCACGCACAGTTTGCAATATTCCGTGTTATTATTCCGTTTTGGGTTTTGAGTTCAACCACTCGAACATGGTAATCTGATCCAGGGTGTAAAGAGATTACCTTCCCCAAGCGCCATTCGTTCGGGGGTAGTAGATCATCCTTTATCACGACTAAATCTCCAACTTGAATATTGCGTTGAGGGAATTTCCATTTGTACCGCTTTTGCAGCTCCTTGGGGTACTCGTTCTTTCATCGTGTGCTGAAATGGTGGTGAAGCACTTTTAGGTTCTGCCATTTATTGACCAAGGTGAGATGCTCTGCGGTTGCTCCGGCAATGGTAAGAGTGGCGCGCCACGTAGGAAATAACCTGGGGTTAGGACAAGGGGATCCATTGGATCTTGGGACATAGGGGAGAGTGGTCGGGAGTTGAGTACCGCCTCTATGCGTACTAAGAGGGTAGTGAACTTTCGAAGGAGAACTTCTGCTTTCCTGCTACCTTCTTAAAGTATATCTTGAAACTTTTCACGGCCGCTTCCCATAGACCGCCCATGTGTGGAGCATATGGTGGGATGAATCTCCATGAGAATCCGTGAGTTGCATACCTTTCGGCGACGTCTGTAGAAACTTCCTTGAAGAATATGTTAAATTCCCTTTGTAGTACGCGTTGTGCGCCGACGAACATTTTTCCGTTGTCAGAAAATATCTGATGGGGTAAGCCACGGCGGCCAGTGAATCGGGAAAAGGCTGCGTTGAAGGCATTCGTGGTGAGGACGAACACTCAAACGTAAGCTTTCACATACGAAGCTCGGTGAAGGGGAGAACTTTTAACCAAAAATGGTCCAGCAAAGTCGACTCCTGTTGTATGGAAGGGTAGGGAATATGTTGACCTCTCGGGTGCCAGGGCTGCCATTATTTGTGTTTTCATCTCATCCGTTTGAAGCAGCTCTATCGTGTCTCCGTAATAATTCCGTTGAGTTTAAATGATGATTTTGATTTTGGCATCATTCACTTCGGCGTGGGTTAGTTTAAGCGTGGCTGGAACTTATAGTTTCCTTGCTTTCCGGATAAACCGCAACATATAGGACACGACTCTTAGTGCTCACGAAAACGACGAAAAACGGTCGAGTATATCTATATTTTCTTCCTCCAGGGTGTGGAATATCTACACATGTCGTTGTTCGGAGGGAGTTGGGTGGTGAGACATATCCTTTGGCCACGAAGTTGATGGATTGATCAGCCAATTAGGTCCTTCCCACCATAATGGACATTCGACTAAGTCCTGAGGCTTGCAGCCTTGAGTGCCCAAATCCGATGGGTTATCCTTGCTGGAAACGTGTCTCCAACTGGCGTTATCAACGTTTTTAAGGATTTCTGATGTCCTGTTGGCGACGTACGTTTTCCACGTATGGGGTGGATTCAGCTCACTTCGCAGCTTTTTCACTAATTTGGAGAGTAGGTCTGCTCCACAGAGTTCCAACCGTGGAAGACTCACGGTTTGAAGGGGTGCTACTTTGCTTGTAGCAGCTAGCAAATGGGATGAAAACTATTTTCATGGGTTTGTACCCGTAATTATATACAGGCACAAAATGCTTTTTCCGAAGCATCTGAAAATCCATGCATCCATCCATTTCTCTGATGTTGGGTAAATTTTCATAAATTGAGGTCCATTTTTGGAGAGCCCCGGGCTTCACGTCTTCGTCCCAATCCGTTCCTTCCATCCAGAGTTGTTGCAGCACCATTTTTGCAAGAATCATTATTGGCGATAGCCATCCTTCGGGGTCAACAGTTTTGCAACTGCTGATAAAATCTGCCTTTTCGTAGTCGTGTTTGCTGCTGATAGAGGGTCATACGTATAGGTGAATGTGTCGGTCAGCGCGTTCCACTGAATTCCAAGGGTTTTTGTGGAACTCGAATCATGGAATTTAAGAAAGTCGACGTCTAGCAAATCAGGGTCGGGAACGGGTTTTAAAATTTCAGGGTGATTTGCCGATATCTTTCTCAAAGGGAACCCGGCCGATTTTAAAGTTTCGATAACTTGAGTCATGGAGTTCAAAGTGGACTGTATATTATGACCGCCTGACAAAATAACGTCAACATACGTTTCATATAATAAAATGCTTTTTGCGAGCGGATATTCGTCTTGACAGTCGTGGGCGAGTTAGTGTAGGGTTCGAATTGCCAAATATGGCGCGCAGTTTACACCAAAGGTAACTGTTTTCAGTCGAAAATCTTCTATCGGCAGAGTTGGGTGTTTGCGAAAAACGATTCGATGAAAATCTTTATCTTCTTCATAGATGAGTATTTGGCGATACATTTTCTCAATATCGCCGTTAAAACCAAACTTATAGAGTCGCCATTTAAGTATAACGAGCACTAAGTCATTTTGTAGTATGGGGCCTGTATGAAGCACGTCGTTCAACGAGTTGCTAGAATGTGACATTTTTGATGGGTTGAAAACGACTCGCACTTTTGTGGTTTTGCTGTCGGGTTTTATTATTTCTTGTTGGGAGGCGGGTTCCATGTAATCCATGGTCACATATTCATTAAGGACTTCAAAATATTTGTCTCTTAATTCGGGGTTTCTTTCGAGGGTTCGTTCGATGCTAATGTACTGCTGTTGCGCCGCGGGTCGTGAATAATCAAGTGCTAGATTGGCTCGAAATTCTGATTTGAATGGCAGTTTCACTCTGTAGCGTCCATCTTCCTCGCGAATTGTGGTCGTCCGGTAGAATGCTTCACAGTATTCATCATCAGCTGAGCGTTGTTGGGTTTGGTGAACTTCTTCCTGTTCCTAAAATTTTCTCAAAAGTTGATTGATGGGGTCATCGATGCATTCCGTGACATGAGTGCTGAAGGTTGATACCTTTCCTACAGGGCAGCTTAATATCCATCCGAATATGGTATTTTGGGCAAGTAATGTTCCACTCACATTCCGTTGGAGCCCTTCGATGAGGATTTTCCGGGTGATATCGCTGCCGATTACCACATCGATTTTCGATGGTATCGAATACTGTAGATCGGCTAACGGTAAATGGGACAGTTCTTCGAGATCGATACTTGAAACTTTGACTGTGGGCAAGAACTTAGTTAGTTTCGGCAAAATTATTGCTTGTGCGTCTATCATTTGGGTTAAGTCTGCAGAACAGAATGTTATCTGGCAGACTTTATTGGCATTTTTCACAACCGTTCCGCCCATTCCAGATATCTGGTGGAGAGGCTCTTTTGCGGGTAGACCAAGAAGCTTTTGTATACGGAATGATACGAACGTTTTTTGTGAACCTTGGCCTATTAGGGCACGAATTTTATGAAATTCGCCAGCAATGTATACTGATTACTCGAAAAGAGTGTAGAAAACGGGTTTTTGTCCTGAGACTGTTGGGAGGAGGTGGCTCTTGCGGCTGCTTTCGATGTTGAGGGCCGCTCGTCGCCCGTTCTCCTAGGGATGCCGACTTCGGCATTTTGAGCTCTGGGGTTTGGTTGTGATTGTTGGGGGTTGGGCTGCAAATGCAGTAACAAATGATGACGCTTTTGGCAATATACGCACGAGAAACTACTTTTACATTCGTTCTTGGGGTGTGACGTTGATAAACAGTAACTATTTTCTCTCACAAATTTGATTCGGTCTGTTACCGATAAATTTTTAAACCTAACGCAAGATTTGACTGCGTAGTATAGATTGCATAATCTACACGAAGTCGTTTTATTGAACTCCGTGTGATATGCATGGGATCTATTGTTATTAGATTGGGTCGAGTTTTGCTTCGCCATTCGTGGTGCAAAACTCGAAAATTGGGGTTTCGCCTTGCCTGGTCCATAGGTACTTATTCTTTCTACTACCTCGTATCTGCTGGTGAGGAATTTATTCGTTTCTTCCCAAAGGGGCAGCTCCTTCCGGCAGCTGAGGGATTGTTCCTATAGTGAAATGCTTTCACTTGGCAGCTTTGATAAGCACAGATAAACGAGGATTGGGTCCCAGTCCGTTGCCGGGATTCCTTGGGTGTTAAGGGTTGACATGCAGTTGCTGATCGTTGTCTGCATCCTCTGTATTTGTTCTCCATTTTCCGCGAATATTGTGGGCAGATTGAACAGCGCCCTTAGTTGGTTGTCGACGAGTATCCTTTTGTTTTCGTACCTCGCTCTGAGCGCTTCCAGGCAAGCTCGAAATTATCATCGCTCAGTGGGTATTGTTTGACAATAAGGCCCGCTTGCCGGGTGATAATTTAGGGTGATTTTTATAGACTGCCATGAACATATCTCTAAAGGATGGCCAGTCTTCCTGTCCACCATGGAAGACTTCGGTGTCACATGCTGGTACTTTCAAATAACAACCATTTGAGTTTGAATCATTTATTTGGTGGACGGGTATTTGTTTGTGGTTGGTGCTAGCAGTGTTGAAAGTTTGTAAGGCTTCCATAATTTCTGATTAGCATGCTTGATAAGTTTCCATGCATTTCGGGAATTTTTGCTCAACCTAGCACCTTTGCCCATATTTTTTCTAGGTTTTCTAATTTAACCTTACACTCTGATAAATCGGTAGCTTTGGAGGGTGAACACCTTGATCAGTAAACCTCTAATTGGTTACCGTCGTATATGAATTCCTGCAGGCATTGGTCTGCGGTGGCCAATTTTTGGGTTTCGGCCGAAGATTGCGGCATTATAAATTAATTTGGTTTATTAAAAGGGGAGCGTTTATTAAGCTGTGAAAGTAGAAAAAATTTCGTCAAAAGGCAGCCTAATGTAAGCTTGGTTCTTTATACGGCTTGCCTCAGCGGTTTTGAGTACAAGTAATGTGGGTATATATATAAATGGGTGTTCACTGTTTTTTTTTTTTTTTTTTGAGACTCGCCTAATGTATGATGGGTTTTTTTATATGTACTTGTCTCAGCGCTTCTGAGTACAAGTACTATGGGTATATACGTATGGATGTATATATGTATATGAGTTAAATAAATTTTCCGGTAAAAACTGTGGTGTACCAACAATACCTTTTTGTTTGCAAATGCCAATGCACTTGATCTATTGACTAAGCAAATGTATGCCAACATGTAACCGATGATCTGCTTTTGTTGCTTCCTTCTCTTATGTAGTTACATATGGTCATGCACTTACTTTGTTTAGGGTGGGTTTTTGGCTTAAGCAAAAAGATGTACAAGTGCGTGTGGGTGTTCTGGGTGCATATACTTGTAGGTTGGTATGCAAAATTATCTTGGGTGCACCGGTAAAATAAACTTTAAGAAAAGTGGCATAAATATGGCAAAGTTTGTTGCTATGGGTTTTTTGTAAAATATATTTTATGTAATATATGTATACAAGGGTAAACTGGGAAGAGGTGAATTTCACGCTTGGAAAAATATGTAGCTCGGGTGATATTACCGAACTAAGTGGGTATATAGATATGTATATTACATATATACGTATATATTTTTTATAATTTTTTAGATATTTGGCACAACGAACTTTTTGGGTATGTAGAACCGGGCAGTGGATTTTCTGTTGTTACGGAAATACAAATTTTTTTATTAAAAAAATTATATGGGTTTTGAAGGGACTGTACCTTTTGGTACCAGTGGGTAGGCAAAATGCAAAATTTCTGCCGTTAAGGCTTTCTGATGATGGTTAAAATACCAAGGTCCAGATCTTTAGATTGGAGGGGTGTATAATTGGGGAATTTTAAAATTCGGGTCCGTATTTTAATCGGAGGGCATATATATGGGGTGTATATATTGGGTTGCGTACTTACTCAGACATTTTTATATAAAATATACCAAGTAGTTTGTATTGTTCTTTGTTGTATTGCTCCTCGTTGATGTTGTGTTGTACCTCCTTATTGGTGTAGTTAGTGTTAATGTTGTTTTTTCATATATGTATGTGTTTTCCAATTATTGTTTTCAAACTTTTTTCTTCAAAAGTATTTTTTCCTTTTTTTCTCAAAATTTTATTAAAAAACGTTATTTAATTTTAATGTTGACTCAATAGCATTAAATTATTTCTCTTTTTTTCCAAATATATATATTTTTTATTTTTTCAAATAAATTTTTTCAAATAAATTTTCTAACTTTTCTTTCCTTTCTTCACCCACTTTTTTTGTAAATAAATATTGTTATGTTTTTCCCAAAAACTTTTTCCTTTTTTTTTCAAAACATTTTGTTTTACAACACCCTCCTATATTTTTCTTTGCTTTTCTTTCTTTTTTTTTTGTATTTATATTTTCGGTGTTTGTGTACGTGTTTTGTATTTTCGTAAAAAAATTTAATTAAATTTTTTGTTTTTTTCCAACGAAAAGGCACTTTTATCTTTTCTTTTGTTTCGTTTTTTTCCAAGGATTTTAGTCTCTTTCTTCCTTCACTTCTTCAATTTTGTCATTTCTAAATTTTTGTTTTTCATACCTTAATGTAATTTTATTTGCCTTGCGGTTTTGGATACACGACATTTTTTTGTATGTATAGTTGTTTGTATCTAGATTTTTTTTGTAGCACTTTTTCTTTGCACTTTTTGTTTTTTTTTCTCAATGTAAATTTAATTATTTTTTTGTAAAATACGAAATTTTTTTCTTTTACTTACCACCCTAACCTTAATAATTTATTTTGTGCACATATGTACCTAAGTACATATTTTTTGTAAAAATTTTCTTTGTTGAATTCTTTTTTTGTGTAAAAATCTGTGTTTGTTTGTTTTAACTTTTAATTTAATTTTTTCCTTTAACTTTTAATTTTTGGTCGCTGGCGAACTTTGGCCGCAAAAGGACCAAGTATAAAAATTTAGCACTAGGCACTTTATTTAAATATTTATATATGTGTTCATAATTCACTCACAATTAAACATTTTTAAAATATAAACAAAGTTATAGAATGGAATTTAATTAAATATTAAAAAACTTTTATGAATATTGCGCGACGGCAGGCGGGCGATAAGCCAAAGGAAAATAATGATTGCGGCTCGGGCGATGTGTAGATGTTGGTAGCTTATGATCAACTGAACTGATTAATTATGCTTGAGAGCGCGGTGAGTATTGCAGACACAGCTGAGCTGCACTGCATGCGCTTGGCCGCACTGGCCGGGTATTGCCAGACGGAGGGGGCGGACTTAGTCCAAAAATTGGATCATGTCTTCAACAGCCATCAATACCACTATTGGATACTTTGGACATAGTTAGCTCAACAATATTTCATAATAGAAAAAAACAAAGTGAAAAGTATGCAAATCACAAATACGATAAAAACCACTTTACGTCAAAACTATTTTCAATTCAACAATAAAATATATAGGCAAACAATCGGTCTTGGAATGGGAAGCCCCACATCAGCCATTCTTATGCAAGTGTTCATGCAAAATCTGGAATAAAACAACACACAGGAGCTGAAGTCCAAATTAGCCGTGTCATTTCATACTAGATAGTGGATGACGTAATATGCGTTTTAACTACTAATAACGAAGAGCTTATACTGGAGTACCTCAACAAGCACCACGGATATATAAAATTTACAATGGAAACCGAAAAAGACGGAGGAATCAACTTTCTATACTTCACTATAAATATTGATAAAGTTGCCAAACGATTTAACTATGACATATATAGAAAGCCAACGGCCACCGACAAAATAATACCTCAAATCACCCCCAACACCCACCCAGGTAGGTAGGTCTGTAAGAGGTGACTAAAATACCGGATTCAAGGGGTTTGTGTAGCGTAGCCATTTCAGGTTGCCAGCGTAATACATAGCTTCTCCAATCCCAATTGTCAACCTCACCTATCCGTGGCGAATCTTGTTTCTTTAACAGCCGAGGCTCTGGCGACCCCAAACTCCTCATGGATCTAGGGGTGAGAGGGCGTTATAGTCTAAAAGGTCGCATGTGGTCATAACAAATCGTTCCTGAGATGGTCGGGCTTGGTACCGGAACATACCGCATCTGCATCCGGCAAAGGACCATCAACTTGATGAAACTCCCCAAGGCCTTCGGGCATTGTCCTTATCGCTACAACAACAACAACAACAATAACAACACAATCCCAAACAGCATAAAAATGCAGCATTAAGGCTTTTGGTACATAGACTTAAAAGAACACCCCTTACACAAGAAGCAGATAAAATAGAGCCAGAAGTAATATATAACATTGCTGCAGGCAATGGACATAGAAAAGGACTAGTAGATAAGCTCAGAAGGACGGACGAAGGACCAAAAAGAAATAATGAAAAGGAAATTAATAACACCTGGACGGCTATGACATATACTAAAAAATCAACACATAAATTGGCAAACTTTTTTAAAAAATACAACATTAACACGGCGTCCAAAACATCGAAGAACTAATACTAACTCAGAGGATCCATTTAGCAGCCATGGCGTATACAAGCTTATCTGCGGATGCCAACACAGTTACATTAGGCAAACAGGATGGCAAATAAGAACGAGGTTTAGAGAACACATTAGAGATTACAACAAAAAAAACGGAATCCAAACATTATACCAGAGTCTAACTTCGCGAATCACATGGTCGAAAATGAATGTTCCCCAGCAAACATCAATAAAACAGTTAGGGTCCTTCACATACAAAGCAAAAGGCCGACATCTCAACGTACTCGAAACCATGGAAATCTACAAATACAAAACATTCGACAGTAGAATAATGAACGAACAGATAAACACAATTTTTGACACAATATTTGAGCCTTTTAAACTTGTTTACAAGAAACAAAGAAATCACACAGGTACAACAGACAAACATACAACAACCAATAAACACAACATAATAAATGCACCAAAGCAACAAAAACACAAAGTAGGTCAAACAACTAGAATTACTGACTTTTACCTGGCTCAGTCATCCACATAAATCGACCAGTAAAAACCACCCTCCGTTCTGAATGAACACACAGCACATACACATAAATATATACAAGCATCAATGTTGACAATACCTGCTCATGTACCTAGGAACTATAAATACAAGACAAACGACAACAACCAGAACGAAAATCGACACTGATGATGGCACAACGCTCGAAACCAAATTGGACAAGGGATGACGGAAAAACTTTCTAATATACAGAATTAGTTACTATTGAACAGTTCCGCATACCCCGCAATTAAATGATGTGTCTGAAAGAATGTAAAGATCTATAACCGAAAAAGCTCGTGCCTTGGGTATAGGATCGAAATTACCAAAGTATTTCTGGGGTGAAGCTGTATTAACAGCTATATATATTTAATTATTAGAAGTCCAAGTAATGCATTAAGAGAATACAATAAAACACCACACGAAATGTGGCATAAAAAAAAGCCGAGTCTCAAGTATTTAAAAGTTTTTGGTTCTACAGTATACGTTCATAAGAAAGTAAGGAAAGGAAAGTTTGATGAAAAATCACGGAAAGATATACTGGTAGGATATGAACCAAATGGTTACAAAGTATGGGATGCGGAAACTGGGAAATTTGAAATTGCTAGATATCATATTTGGCGAAACCAAAATGGTTAATTCCATAATAATTCCATACTGAAAATGATATGATTGATACTGGATATGAGGATGTATCGGGTATGTAAGTTAACTTATTTCACATTTAAGTTTCCAAAAAAATATATTTTCGGAAGCTTAGCTCCTTTATTCATTCAATTTCAACTTAAGACTAACTTACAAAATTTGTTATTACTTAAATCTAACTTGCTCTGCTACTCAGCTCTGCCACTGCCTCTGTGTTGCTTTACTCACTTGACGATTTCCATCATTTGTTGCAGATGGCCTTTTGCTGACGATGCGCTTCTCATCAATTGTTGCATTCACATTTGCTTATTTCCGAGTACTCACTTGACGATTTCCATCACTTGTTGCAGATGGCCTTTTGCTGACGATGCGCTTCTCATCAATTGTTGCATTCACATTTGCTTATTTTTAAGGAGTCATATTTCCGTACGTGACTTTACTTTATTTACTTTTCTGTGGAATGTGGTGTCTTCTTGTATTGGTCAGCTTTGAATAAATATCTTTTGAATGTGTGTCGTGCTAACAGCTCCCCCCACTGAGATTCAAACGTCCGCGTTTGAAGTGCTGCTTTTTTGGTATATTTGGTTAAGTCCGTCCATTGCGGCTTCTGTTAGTTCAATAGACCGTTTTTCGCCGGCCCTTTTTTTTTGACAGCATTGATTTTGTGAGGAATACGATAATGATTATCAGAATTATTGAAAATAGGCTGATGCTAATGGTATGCTTTAATCAACTAGCTGATTCTGCGTAATCTATCTCTTTTGTATTGTTTAGGTTTAGCTGCTTTATCATTTGCAGGGAGAGTATTTCTTAGCGTTTTGTTGATGCCGAAACTGGCTGGAGTATAGCAGGAAGGTGTTTGCTTGAAAGTATCTCCGCATTAGAAAAAACCTTTTCCTTTAATTTTTATTGAAGCGTTATTAAAATGAATCAGGAAAGTGCCGTCAAGTGGAATAAGATCTTCGTTTAACTGTATGTTTCCTTTAAAGTCATTCAGGAATAGGATGTCCGGTGATATTTGTTCGACTTGCAGTGCAGTTTGGCAGGCGGCTTTTTAAAAGATTGCTTATGCAGTATTCTTTGTTTAATCTACTAACCTATTTTTTGGACATATTCGTAAGGGGTTATATGCTCTGCAATCATTTTTAATTCCAAATGTATTATTTTGGCAACGGAGAATTGATTTAAACTTTATTCTATTAATTTTTCCATTATTTTTTACTGCTTTTATTTCTATTACTTTACAAATTTGGTCTTCTACCGCGGGTAGACTCATAATGTAGATTATCAATTTTCCATTACTTGCTATTTTCATTTCTGCGAATTCTAGAGCTTCGTCCAAATTAACGAAAGGAATATTATCTCTGTCGAAAATTGTTTTGCAATATTATTTCTTCATTTGACAATATGTATGAATTAATTATGTTGGCCTTTGCCCAATGTATTGCGTACATAATATTTACAATTTCTTCTTTCAGAATTTGCAATTTGTATTTTAATTTTAAAAATAATTCCATCTCTTCTTTTTTTCCTTTTTGAACCTCTTTCAATATGTGGTTTGTAATATTTGTAATTTCATTAATTTTTTCGATTGTAAGCTTATTGATAAGGACTTGTTTGTTGTTATTCTCAAGGGCATTGTTCACTTTATTTAAAACTATTTCGTGATCTTCATGGTCCGGACTGCCGGCAATCCATTTCCAGGCGCTACCCAAGAAATTCAGTGATCTTTTAAATTTTTTTTGTGTTTTTAAGTTACTTATGTGTATTTTTATTTGAGATATTAGGTGGGATAGAAAGGGGTAATTTGGGTTTTTGGCTAGGATTTCCGCTTTTGACTCAATATGATCGAGGATTTCGGCATATTCTTCAATGTCAATTTCATGTATTATCCTGAACGTTCCGGTCTGTAGCTTTGCCAGTCCTTTTTCTATAGTGATTAGTTGTGAGTTTGAGTAATCTAGTATTTGGACCTCGGCGAGGCATAATTTTATCAGAAGTAGTCTGTAATGAAATGTTTTTGGTCGTTAGTTTCGTATCCTGCTTTTATGTATTATTTGTCCTTTCTCTGTTATGACTGTACCATTCCTATTTTCCCTAACTACTTCCTTACTATATAACTTACTTAACTTAGTTCCTAATCTTCTATTTTTTTTTACATAAATTACCTGTCCTGGCAGGTAAGATTTCGCAATCTGTTTTTTCCTGTTGTGATATTCGATGTCTTTACTTTGCTTTTGCGCCAGCTTATGTAGGTTTTCACGTCTTGTCTTTTCTATGTCATCGGGTGTAAATGTAACGTTTCTCCCGAAAAACAAGTCGACTGGCCTTTTTCGTGTCACCGAATGGATTGAGTGGTTATATTCTGACACTGCCCTTTCCAAGAATTCCTCGAAATTTCTATGACCACCATTTTCCTTAATGCAACGCATTATTTCGCTTAAAGTGGAGTGGAATCTTTCGACCTGGCCGTTGGCCTGGCTCTTATACGGTGGAGTAGTGTAAACTACTATTCCGAGCTCGTCTTTCAACATGAATTGGATTGACGTGGAATTCAGTGACGGTTCATTGTCAATTACTATTATTTTAGGGACTCCGAAAAAAAATAATATTTCCCTAAGAGGTCTCCTAACGTCCTCTATAGCCCTGCCGTTCAACATTTTTGTTACTGCGAATTTAGTGAACTTATCTAGAGCAGTCATGACCCTTTTTCCTTCTATGTGAATGGTGTGTCCTGGGAAGGTTGGTAATGGGGTTACGGCTAATTGGGGTTGGTTAGGGTGCCTTTCGTATTTATTCTCCTTACATACTGTGCAATTGGCTATCGCACGCTTAATTTTGTTCGTCATTCCGGGGAAATAGCTTTCCTCGAGAATTTGTGTTTTGTTTTCCGTCGCGTTTCTATGGGCTCGTAAGTGTTCCTTTAGGATAACTTCTTCTTGTTCGTGTTCGTTCACGATATCTCGAACCAACTTTTGCGTGTACCTACACTTAATGCTGCTGAAATGATGTGGGTAAATACTCTGGATCATTCCCATTGTTCTTTCGTCCGTATGAATTCCGTTAACTACTGATGGGTTCTAGTATCTTTTGAAGTATCCTATAATATTTTGCTCGTTAAATTGTGGTTCCTCGATTATATGGCGGTGAATTGTTGGAAAAACAATTTTGAATTGGTAGCAGGCTGTGTCCGCCTGTTTGAAAAAGATTTGGTTTTTAAAGACATTTATAGGCACCTTTGCACAGGGTATCAAGTTATGATTCGAGCTTTCATCGCTATGAATGGTCGGTGTAAGTGTATTGAGTTGGTTTGGTATCCTAGAGAGTGCGTCGGCCACTACGTTCGATTTTCTTGGTCTGTAAGCTATTTCGTGGTTATACTCTTCTAATATTGCCTTCCAACGTTTCATTTTGCTATTTGCGTTTTTATGACTAAGGGCGTACGTTAGAGGTTGGTGATCAGTGATTATTTTAACTTTATTTGAACCGTAAAGGTAACTCCTCAGAGTACTGAATGCCCAAAATTATGGCCAACATTTCTTTTTCGTTGGTTGCATAATTTTCTTCGGTCTTGTTAAGTGTCCTAGATATATATGTTATCGGCCGATTGTCTTGTGAGAGGACTGCCTCGATGACAAAAGCGGATACGTCTGCTGTGAACTCAAAATCCCTCTTAAAATTTGGGTGAGCCAGTATAATATCTCTTGATACCAAATCGGTTTTAATCCTTCAATGGCATCTTCCTTGAGTTCTATATCCATTTTCTTAGATTGTCTTTTTGAGACATTGCCGGCTTCTCCTCGAAGGAGTGCGGTCAAGGGCTTAGCTATCCTTGAATAGTCTTTTATGAACCTTCTGTAGTATCCTGACATTCCCAAGAAAGACCTTAATTCCTTCAAATTGCGGGGAATTGGGAATCGTGATACGGCCTCTACTTTTTAGGGTTGGTTTTTATTCCTTCAGACCCAAAAACGTATCCTAGGAATTCGACTTCTCCTTTTGCGAGTTCGCATTTATCCAATTGTATTTTCATATTAGCCTTCTCTAGAGTTTTAAATACTACTTCTACGTTATTCAAATGCTCTTCTTCGTCCTTTCCGAATATTATCACATCGTCAATGTAAACGTAACATCTTTTGCCAATGTGTTCTCGAAGGATATCGTCCAGAGCTCTTTGAAATGTCGACGGAGCGTTCTTAAGTCCAAATGGTAGTCGTAGAAATTCGTATTTCCCGTTATTCACGGAAAATGCTGTTTTCTCTATGACGCACTCTCGAAGTGGTAACGATTTCCATCACTTGTTGTAGATGGCCTTTTGCTGACGATGCGCTTCTCATCAATTGTTGCATTCACATTTGCTTATTTTCAAGGAGTCATATTTTCGTACGTGACTTTACTTTATTTACTTTTCTGTGGAATGTGGTGTCTTCTTGTATTTGTAAGCTTTGAATAAATATCTTTTGAATGTGTGTCGTGCTAACATGTATACTCCTTTAGGTATCTGTGAAAATAAAACATTAGATATGGAAAATGATGAGCTATTAAATGAACAGCATAGAAAAGTGGTAAAAAAGATGGTGATCCAGTTTTAACTGGTGATTCTATGTGTGAAGACATAGGCGAACAAACTTACTCAAAGGCGCTGAAAGATATCAGAAAAAGTGAAAGATTAAGGGATAAGCAAAAACTTTCATACAGAGATATTCTAGAAAATTGTATAATGAATGCTCAATCTTCCATAGAGAATACTCCTATTCCTTTTGATAAGATAAAGTACAGAAGTGATAAAATACACTGGAAAGAAGCAATTAGAGATGAGATAGATTCACATTTGATTAATAAAACTTGGTCACTTGTTAACATGCCAACTGACAAAAATGTAGTGGATTGTAGGTGGGTATTTACAGTCAAACATAATGAAGTTGGCGAATCAATTAAGTACAAAGCGAGACTTGTTGCGCAAGGATTCGCGCAAGAGCATTTAATTGAATAAGACGAAACATTTGCACCAGTTGATTTCTAGTTTTATGCTATGTTCAAACAGAAAAATAAATTGAGGCAATATCAATTCAAATTGAGTGGTGTTCATACAACTCAATTTAGCTTACACAATAGTAATTTGATGGCCGGTTGGCTCATCTCTACAGCAACAACATACCTGTGTTCAGAATGTCAAAATGTGCGTGTTGGAATTAGGTGAATGGAATGGAATGAAAACATAAAACTTTAAAATTTTTGTGTGTTGTAAGATAATGTGTTCAATGTTTTGGTTTCATTTTGAGTTTGTCATCCTCTTTTGACAATTCCTACTCCAGTGAAATGAAAAAAATAATATCAGCTGATGAGATGAGCCAACCATATAGTTGAGCCATGCGCAGCTGACGTTTAAATCTACTCAATAAACACATTTTACAAGGTTGTATTTACAGTTTGAAACAATTTATTACGCAATTTTTTTTAAATTGGCAATTTGTTATTACAATTTATTATATGATAAATTGCGTAATAAATTGCCCAAATGGTATAAATTGCCAATACGGCGTGTGTTTGTACCTAGTATTAGGCTCATACTATCTCTTTCAAACCAATACTGTTTGAAGGTACATCACATGGATGTAAAAATTGCTTTTTTGAACGGTGTATTGAAAGAGGAAATATACATGAGAGCTCCGCAAGGAGTAGGTTGAACTGGCCGGTTCATGAGGACCTCACATAGACTGATTGAGTCAGTAGTGTTACCAGAAGTATGTTTTAACGACCAAACTGAAAAACCCTATCAAAAACCAGGACCTATGTTATAAAATAATTATATCCTCTTGGTAAATACTAGAAGCTTCCTAGGACTTAAGCCACTTGCTGTTTCTAGATCTGACAGCTGTATCACTCCTAATAGCTGGAGTCTTAGCCTGGCAAGTGCAGGGCACGAGCGCAGAACGAGCGCTCGATCGTCTCCTCCTCTAAGCCGCACTTCCTACATCTGCTATCACTGCCCAAGCCTAATTTAAAGTCACGTGACGCCAGAAGGCAGTGTCCAGTCGGAATACCCGTCATGAGTCTACAGTTCTCTCTTTTTAATGATAGAAGCAACTTTGTTAGTCTAAGGTTGTAAGACCTACACATGATCTTCGACACTTTACAGCCCCGCGCTCGAACCCCCTCTTTCCCGCTTGGCCGATCATGTGCACCTCTCGCCTTCGCCAGTCTAATTGGGACGCCTACGGAGCAAGCTTCACGGGATGTGCCCTTTTTAGTTAGTTCGTCGCCTGTTTAATTCCCATATGCCCTGGGACCCAATATAGATGTATGCTTCTCCCTATCCCGATTCTCTCCAGAGACTGCTTACACTCTAACACGCATTTAGATGCTGTGCTGTGCGAGATTATTGCCTTAATTGCTGCTTGACTGTGAATGTAAAAGCTAACACGGTTGCAGCTTAAACTATTCTCTTCCAGGGTTTCTACTGCTTTGGTTACGGCTAATATTTCCACTTGGAAAACGCTACAGTAATCCGACAGCCTGTAGAATCTGCTTATTTCCGGATCAGCACAATATACCGCAGACCCTACTCCTTCCACTACTTTGGAACCATCTCTGTACACATGTATCGCCTCGTCCGCCATTTGCACACCCTTGCGCCAACCCTTCACCTTTATTGTGGCCTTAAGATCTCCCTCGAAGCGCAGATAGTGAATCAGGTAGTCTGTTCGTCTTGTGATTGGTGACGCTATACTACTATGGCCATATGGTCGGCGCCCAAGCTGCCCCGAGGCACCGAGCCTGGTTGCAGTTGTTAATGCTACAAGACTACGGGTGGAATGTGCAGAATGGCATACAGTGCAGCCGTCGGGGTTGTTTTCAGGGCTCCCGTAATGCTAAGCATCGATAATCTGCATACCCCTCTAATTTTTTGAGGTATTTTGTTTTTTGTGTGGCTTTCCACCAAACAAGAACTCCATAGTATAGAATAGGGCTTACAATCGTTGTAAAAACCCAATGAGAAAGAGAGGGCGATAATCCCCACGTACACCCCAGCATTCTTTCACATGCGTAGAGTGCCGTTGAGGCCCTCTTCACCCTCTCCTCCACGTTGAGCTTCCATGACAGCTTACTGTCTGGGATGATTCCTAGATATTTTGTGCAAGGTTTCTCCTGTGAGGTCACCTCTCCTAACTTTGGCCTGGTCCAATTTGGGATCTTTGTAAACAAGACCATATCCGTCTTCTCCGCATTGACTTTCAACCCGACATTAGATGCCCAAGTATGAATATCCCGAAGCGCCCGATTCATCAAAGAACTATTCATTGGAAGGCACTTTCCACTTATGACAATTGCAACGTCATCTGCGTAAGCCGTAAGTTTTGTGGGTCCCTCATTGAATCGCCTGAGCAGTTGGTTGATGACCAGCGTCCACAGCAGAGGTGATAGCACCCCTCCCTGCGGCGTGCCCCTGTCCTCTAATTTCGTGGCCTCGTACAATCCCCATTGTGATGTAATCTTCTTGCCGATCCATCTGATTAAGGTTGGATGTACTTTAATGTAATTAAGACCGTCCATCCTCAAAGAGTAATTTGTGAAAAAAACTAGTATGTAAATTAAATAAAGCTAAGCGGACTAAGACAATCTGCTAGATGTTGGTTCGAAGTATTTGAACAAACTTTAAAAGATATTTATAATTTTTTATATTCGGGGTTTCAGTCAAAATAACCTTTATTATTTCATTGTCGACGTTTCGACCGTTTATTGTGGTCTTCTTCAGGGCCTAGTTACAAATTTATAAAGAAATTATAATAAATTAATTTAGTTTCGCTGTTCTATAAACAGTTAAAGTTCCATATCTATATCTATATATATTTATTATAAATGGCAAAGTTTGGATGTTTAGATGTTTGGATGTTTGGATGTTTGTCCAGACGTTTGTCTTTGTGACTCAATCACGCAAGAACGGCTGGACCGATTTGGATGAAATTTTGCACACATATAGCCAATAGTCTAGAAGGATCTACTAGATATATATTTTTCAAAAGGGGCGTGGTCTTCGCCCCCTAGGAACAGTTATAATTTAATTATTATATTTTTTCGTCTTCGCGACTGAATCACGCCAGGATGGCTACACGGATTTTGATGAAATTTGGGACACAGACAGTAGTTTACTAGCGAAATTTTTTTCGAACATGGAAAGAGGGGTGGGGATCCCACGACCCCTTCGAGCAATTATTTTTTAATAATTTTTACACATTATAACTTTACGTATACTGGCCTTCACCAATATCACAGACTCAAGGGGTCAAATAAGTCGAGGGCTTACAAAGTAAGCAGTGACACCCTCCGCCCCCCCCCTTTGTCTCCCCCTCTGGTGTAAAATCTATAAATTGTTATAACTCAATATAAATTTTCTCCTAAATCAATAGTTTTTGGTATCTGGTACATACAGATCGAGATCTAGACAATTTTGGAGGAACCATCAGTGGTCCTCTCCTCTATTCCCGCCATCCGCCCTCCATCAATTGTTTTTATTATCACGCTTTTACTAGCTTTAACTGTATGTTTCTATGTAACTTTTTATTCGCTCCAATGCGCCTGCTGCCTTATTAACATGGTTTTATAATTAGCTTCACCTTATTTGTAATCCCGTAAGGGTCATATCGAGACCCTTCCGGGATCATTTCTGGATGGTTTTCGGGATTGGTCCGGGATTACGCCGGGGTAATTTCGGGACTTTTTCGGGATCATTTTGGGACCCTTCCGGGATCATTTCTGTATAGTTTTCGGGATCCGTTCGGGATCCCGTCGGGGTTATTTTGGTACATTTTCGGGACTATTGCGCGATCATTTGGGGACCCTTCCGGCATAATTTCTGGATGATTTTCGGGATCCCTCCGGGATCCCGTCTGGGTAATTTCGGGATCATTTGCGTATCTTTGAGAGATAAATTCTTGATGGTTTCCGGGATCATTACGGGACTTTTTCGGGGTTATTTTGGGTCCCTTTAGGCATCATTTCTGGATGGTCCTCGGGATTCATCCGGCATCCCGTCTGGGTCATTCCGGAACTTTTTCGCGGCTAATACGGGATCATTCGGCATCATTTCTGGATGGTTTTCGGAATCCGTCCGGGATCTCGTCGGGGTCATTTGGGGACTTTTTCGGGATCATTTGGGGGCTCTTCCGGCATCATTTCTGGATGGTTTTCGGGATCCGTCCGGGATCTCGTCGGGGCCATTTGGGGACTTTTTCGGGATCATTTGGGGACTTTTTCGGGATCATTTCGGGGCTCTTCCGGCATCATTTCTGGATGGTTTTCGGGATCCGTCCGGGATCTCGTCGGGATCATTTGGGGACTTTTTCGGGATCATTTGGGGGCTCTTCCGGCATCATTTCTGGATGGTTTCCGGGATCCGTCCGGGATCTCGTCGGGGTCATTTGGGGACTTTTTCGGGATCATTTGGGGCTCTTCCGGCATCATTTCTGGATGGTTTTCGGAATCCGTCCGGGATCTCGTCGGGGTCATTTGGGGACTTTTTCGGAATCATTTTGGGGCTCTTCCGGCATCATTTCTGGATGGTTTTCGGGATCCGTCCGGGATCCTGTCGGGGTCATTTCGGGACTTTTTCGCGACTAATACGGGATCATTTGGAAACCCTTTCGGCATCATTTGTGAATGGTTTTCGGGATCCCGTCGGGGTCATTTCGGGACTTTTTCGCGACTAATACGGGATCATTTGGGAACCCTTTCGGCATCATTTCTGGATGGTTTCGGGATCCCATCAGGGTAATTTCGGGACTATTTTGGGATCATTTGGTATACCTACCAGCATCATTTCTTCTTGGTTTTTGGGATTCGTCCGGGATCCCGTCGGGGTCATTTCGGGACTTTTCCTCGACTAATACGGGATCATTTGCGGACCCTTTCGGCATCATTTCTGGATAGTTGTCGGGATCCCGTCACGGTCATTTCGGGACTTTTCCTCGACTAATACGGGATCATTTGCGGAACCTTTCGGCATCATTTCTGGATAGTTGTCGGAATCCCGTCACGGTCATTTCGGGACTATTAGGGGATCATTTGAGAACCTTTTCGGCATCATTTCTGGATTGTTTTCGGAATCCTTTCGGGATCCCGTCAGGGTCATTTTGGGAATTTTTCGGAATCATTTAAGGATGGCTTTCAGGATTCGTCCGGGAACCCGTCAGTGTAATTTCTGGACTTTTCCGAGACTATTTCGGGATCATTTTGGGACCTACCCAATTTCTGGATGGATTTCGGGATCGGTCCGGTATGCCGTCAGGGTCATTTTGGGACTATTAGGTGATCATTGAGGACCTTTCCGGCATCACTTCTGGATGGTTTTCGGTATCCGTTCAGGATCCCGTCGGAATAATTGCGGGACTTTTTCGGGATCCTTTGGGTCCCTTCCGGCATCATTTCTGGATGGTTTTTGGGATTCGTCCGGCATCCCATCGGGGCCATTTTGGGACTTTTTCTCGACTAATACGGGATAATTTGCGGGCCCTTTCTGTATCATTTCTGGATAGTTGTCGGGATCCGTTCGGGATCCCGTCAGGGTCTTTTCGGAACTATTAGGAGATCATTTGAGGACCTTTCCGGCATCATTTCTGGATAGTTTTCGGGGTCCCATCAGGGTCATTTTGGAACTTTTTCGGCAACATTTAAGATTGGTTTTCAGGATTCGTCCGGGATCCCGTCAGGGTAATTTCTGGACTTTTTCGAGACTATTTCGGGATCATTTTGGGACCTTCCCGAGATCATTTCTGGATGGATTTCGGGATCTGTCCGGGATGCCGTCAGAATCATTTTGGGACTATTAGGTGATCATTTGAGGACCTTTCCGGCATCACTTCTGCATGGTTTTCGGTATCCGTTCAGGATCCCGTCGGAATAATTGCGGGACTTCTTCGGGATCATTTGGGGTCCCTTCCGGCATCATTTCGGGACTTTTTCTCGACTAATATGGGATCATATGCGGGCCCTTTCGGCATCATTTCTAGATAGTTATCGGGATCCGTTTCGGGATAATTAAGGGATCATTTGAAAACCTTTCCGGCATCATTTCTGCATAATTTCCGTGATCCGTCGGGAATCTCGACGGGGTCATTTCGGGACTATTTCGGGATCATTCCTGCATACTTTCTGGGGTTCGTCCGAGATACCGTCGGGGTCATTTCGGGACTTTTTCTCGACTAATACGGGATCATTTGGGGTCCCTTTCGGCATAATTTCCGGAGGGTTTTCGGGATACCGTCGGGGTAATTTCTGGGCATCATTTCTGGATGGTTTTAGGGATCCGCTCGGGATCCCGACGGGGTAATTTTGGGACTATTTCGGGATCATTTTGCGGTACCTACCGGCATCATTTCTAGATGGTTTTCGGTATCCGTCGGGGATCCCGTCTTGGTCATTTCAGGACTTTTTCTCTAATAATACGGGATTATTTGCGGAACCTTTCGGCATCGGATGGTTTTCGGGATCCGTCCGGGATCCGCGCGGGATCATTTCGGGACTCTTAGGGGATCATTTGAGGACCTCTCCGGCATCATTTCTGCATAGTTTCCTTGATCCGTCGGGGCTCTCGACGGGGTAATTTCGGGACTATTTCCGGATCATTTGGGGTACCTACCGGGATCACATCTGGATGCTTTTTGGTATTCGTCCGGGATCCCGTCGGGGTAATTTCGCGACTTTTTCGGGATCATTTGGGGTCCCTTCCGGCAACATTTCTGGATGGTTTTCGAGATTCGTCCGGGATCCGTCGAGGTCATTTTAGGACTTTTTCCGGATCATTTGGGGTACCTTCCGGCATCATTTCTAGATGGTTTTCGGGATACCGCCGTGGTCATTTCGGGACTTTTTCGGGATCATTTGGGGTATTTTTCGGCATTATTTCTACATGGTTTTCGGGATGCGTTCGGGATCCCAGCAGGGTAATTTCGGGACTATTAGGGAATCATTTTGGGACCTTTCCGGCATCGTTTTTGGATAGTTTTCGCGATCCGTTCGCGATCCCGTAGGGGTCATTTCGGGACTATTTCGGGATCATTTTGGGGTACCTTCCGGCATCATCTCTAGATAGTTTTCTGGATCCCGTCGTGGTCACTTCGGGACTTTTTATCGACTGATACGGGCTCAAATAGGGACCCTTTCGCCATCATTTCGGCATATTCTGCGGGATCCGTGAGGAATCCCGTCGGGGCCATTTTAGGACTTTTTCGGGATCATTTGGGGTACCTTCCGGCATCATTTCTAGATGGTTTTCGGTATCCGTCCGGGATCCCGTCGGGGTCATTTCGGGACTTTTTCGGGATCATTTGGGGTTCCTTCCGGCATCATTTCTGGATGGTTTTCGGGATTCGTCCGGGACCCGTCGGGTCATTTTAGGACTTTTTCGGGATCATTTGGGGTACCTTCCGGCATCATTTTTGGATGGTTTTCGGGATCCGGACGGGGTCATTTCGGGACTATTTCGGGATCATTTGGGGTACCTACCGGCATCATTTCTGGATGGTTTTCGGTATCCGTCCGGGATCCCGTCATAGTCATTTCGGGACCATTAGGGGATCATTTGAGGACCTTTCCGGCATCATTTCTGGATAGTTTTCGGGATCCGTCAGGAATCCCGTCGGAGCCACTCCTGTACTTTTTCGGGACTAATACGCGATGATTTGGCGAGCCTTTCGGTATCATTTCTGGATGGTTTTCGGGATCTGTACGGGAACCCATAAGGGTAATTTCGGGACTTTTTCGGGACTATTTCTGAATCATTTTGGGACCCCTCCTGGTTAATTTCTGGATGATTTTCGAGATCTGTCCTGGAATTTTGGTATCATCTTGGGTTCCTTCCGGGATCATTTTAGGTCTCTTCGCAACCGGTACTTCAGCACACATGCCTTTTTAAATTAAGAGCTTTTATGGCCGTGGATTTGCTACTAATTATTCGTAATTAAAATTGGGTATGTTTTATCTTCAATCTAACACAGCTTTTTCGTTCTATAGTCGTGTAAAGAACTGTTATAACTATAATTACACCTTTCGTAATATTTTAACCAACTAAATACCCGAAAAAGCAACACTATTTTCGTCTAAAAAATTATCTTTGGTTTTAGCTAATTGTAGTTTCACTCCTTTGTTCTATGAGTAGTAATTCTTTCACCCTTTTCATATCAGTTAATTTAATTTAAAAACAAAATGTATTTTTTTAATTCGAAAAAACTGTATTGTACTATTCATGAAAGCGTGCCTTTCAGCTTATCTTCTCATTTAGTTCTTTTTTTTTACTAAATTACAAAAATAAAATACATTAGACAAAAATAATTTTTAAACAGATAACTTGATAAGCAGGCTAACGTGAATAGCACATATATTTTATTTTTTCCTTGCGGACGGGGCCGCGGGTAAAGGCTAGTATATATATATTCAATGAAAACTCATCTGCCTTGCAGATGCCGTTCGGAGTCGGCATAAAACATGTAGGTCCCGTCCGGCCAATTTGTAGGGAAAATCAAGAGGAGCATGACGCAAATTGGAAGAGAAGCTCGGCCTTAGATCTCTTCGAAGGTTATCGCGCCTTACATTTATTCTTTTTATTCGTTTATATATGGGCATTCAATTGACAAAACGTTTTTTACTTAACAATCTCTGCGTTCTTCTTCGTCAGGTTTTGCTTTATGTATACGTGTTTTTAAAAATCAACATACGATTTGCCTTCAAGAACAGAAACAACGTTGGGAAACTATACAAAACAATGAAAGAAAACATCCCAACAAAAAAACAAAAGGACGTTGTATACAAAATTGACTGCGTTCACTGCCAACGTAAAAGAAGCTATATAGGCACCACATCAAACAACTATATAAACGACTGGGTCAACATAGCAAAGATGTTCCGAATAAACGCATAGAAAAAAGTGCTCTTGCTAACCATGCCATTACTTTTGGGCACAACTTTGATTTTGATAATGCCAAAGTAATAGCAAGAGAAACAAACTGGCAAAAGAGAATGCTTCTGGAAGAAATACACATTAAGGCCCGATTTTTCAGTACAAGTTCAACTCAGTTTGTCAGTTAAACTAGCTTAAACTTATACTGCAGTATTAAGTCTACTTTAACTGAAGTTTAAGCTGAGCTTAGGCGGCCTATCTGCCAGGGTTAAACTCTAGTTAACCTATCAGAGCTCATGTTGATAAATAGGCATACTTCTAAAATCTCAAGAGTTGTTTCGAAACAGTGGCTCAACTCGAGAATCATAACATACTCAGCTAAAGCGGGAATTTTTTATAAAGCAAAACATTCTATTGTTTAAGTTAAAAAAAATTTAATTAACCACTTTTTGGTCTCTAACTGGACCCAAATTTAAGATTCCAACCTACAGTATTTTCACGAAAATAAAATTAAATATATATACATAATTTAGAAAATAAATAAATATGAAGCGCGGTAGCTTTCGAAGAGATTTTAGGCCGAGCTTCTCTTCCAATTTGCGTCGTGCTCCTTTTAATTTTTCCTACAAATTGTCGCGACGGGACCTACTTGTTTTATGCCGACTCCGAACGGCATCTGCAAGGCAGATGAGTTTTCACTGAGAGCTTTTCATGGCAGAAATACTCTCGGATTACTTGCCAAACACTGGCGAGGGGCGACCCCGCTTAGAAAATTTTTCTACTAATTAAAAAACCTTGTTTCTAAAATTTTGATGTTGCTTTGCCCGGGCGTGAATCCAGTATCATCGATGTGGTAGGTGGAGCACGATACCATCATACCAACTCGGCCGCCTATATTTTTTATTTTTTATTAATTGCGCTTCATTACTGCTATCAACCAGGTGTTTATTTCTCACAATAAACAGCAGTTGGTTTTGGTGGAGTGAATTGAGGATCCAGCAACTGAAGAAGGAGTTGAAGAGCCGTGGATTGAATACAACCGGCAATAAACTCGAACTTCAGGCACGACTACGAGACGCTATGGAGTCGGAAGGAATTAATGTGGACGATGTGGACGAGACAACAACAAAAATTGAAGAGAAAAGCGAAACATCGCAGACAATTACGGGCACCGATTTCAACATGATTTTGGCTGCAATATCTGCTCAAACATCGACAATGGCATCTTACTGGGATCACAGGAGACACGTATAACATCCAAGATGGAAACACAACTAGAATCCCAGGAGACACGTATTACATCCAAGATGGAAGCGCAGGAAGCGCGCATAACAGAAATGCCATCACAAATATCCACAAATATGTCATCACAACTGGAGGTGCAGAAGAAATATATGGCATCCCAACTGGAAGACTGGAAGACTGGATTAGAAATTTTGAAAACCATTAATTGTTTGAATAACTCAAGATCATGTGGCTATGATGGTATATCAAACCAGATTTTAAAAAATGTGGCTTTTATTTTGATTGATATCCTTGCACACCTTTTCAATTCTAGCTTGTTCTCTGGAACTTTTCCGTCCGACTTGAAATGTGCTATTGTTATTCCACTTTTTAAGAAAGGCAACAAAAAAGACAAAAGCAATTATAGACCTATCTCTTTGCTGTCCTCTATTTCAAAGATTTTTGAGAAACTGATTAAAAATAGGATTCTTTCCTTCCTGGAAAATACAAACTTTTTTAGCTCAATGCAGTTCGGTTTTAGATCAGGAAGGTCTACTGAAGATGCTTTACTTAACTTTTGTTCCCTTATAAATGCCGACTTAGATAACAGAAAGAATTGCGCTGGCTTATTTGTGGATATTACCAAGGCTTTTGATATGGTAGATCATAAAATCTTGCTAGATAAATTGCATTGCGCTGGTTTTCTTGGGTTTATTCATAATTGGTTTAGTTCCTACTTAACAGGAAGAGTTCAGAGGGTAAGAGTCAATGATTGTTTAAGTAATTCAGTCTGAATTAACATGGGAGTGCCACAAGGGTCTGTATTAGGCCCAATATTGTTCTTAGTTTACTTGAAGTCAATTTTTTCATTACCTTTCTACGGAAAAGTAAATGCCTTCGCGGATGATCTCGCGATTGCATACGGCTCAACGAACTTTTTAGATTTGGTGGCAGGTATCAACCATGATGTGTATTTGCTAAGAGCGTGGTTTGCTAAGCAAAAGCTTGTTGTAAGTAAAAAAACACAGATGATGTTTTTTAATCTACATGCAAGAGATATGCCTGACGGAGATATTGTTTTCCATTCTACTAATTGCACGTATTTTTCCCTAAATGGCTTATCTTGTCCAATGAGTTCTTTCAATTGCAATGCTCACTGTAGCGATTCCTGCTTTACAATTGAAAAAGTTAAGGAGTTTCAATATTTGGGTGTGTCTCTTGATCAAAGTCTTAACTGGTCTTCACACATTTCGCGTTTAAAAACCTATTTGCGATGTACGATTCGACACTTTTATAAACTTAGAAACATTTGTACAAATGTAACCCTCAAGGTTCTGTATTAGGCGCTAATCCACTCCAAACTTCAGTATGGCATAAGCTGTTGGGGTGGGGCATCGTTTAATAAAATTCAGCTCCTTCTAGTTAGTCAGAAATACGTTATCCGAAAAATCTGCAATGTTAACCGATTTCATCACTCCATGGAGCTTTTTACAAAACTTGGAATTCTGCCGATAAAACACATGTATTACTATAAGACATTAAAAATATTTTTCATTCGATGCGGTTATTTACATAGCCTAGCTTCGGATAATTATAATCTGAGGGCAAACACCCACGGCCTAGTTGTCATTCCTGCATATCGTACAACTCATTACAGTAACTTTTTCACAATCGTCTCTTGTAAGCTTTTCAATGCCCTGCCTGCCAATATACGTCTCATAAGAAATTTGCACAACTTTTTAAAAAATGTAAAATCGTATCTACTCGAGCTTTCACATAACGATATCAAAGTTTTGCTGGACCCTAGTATTTAATTTGACTTTGGATCTGTAAATATTGAATATTACATATTTATATTATAATCGCATATCTAAGTGCCATTTTCACACCACATACTAGTTTTGTATTCTATTTATGTATAGCATTCCACACTATTATATTATAATTTAAAGAATGCTTTACCTTTTTTTCTTACATATTAATCCAAATGATGTTAATTTTAAGTTGAAATATTACATTGTAAGAAAAGAATGAATGAATAAATCTAAATCTAAATCTAAATATGGCGTCCCAACTGGAATCACAGGAGACACGTATCTCAGAGATGTCGTCAGAAATAACATCTAAAATTGAAGCATAAGACGCACGAATATCCGAAATGTCGGCAAAAATTTCAGCACAGGTATCATCGCAGATCTCTGCACAACTGGAAACGCGTATTGACGAGAAAATAATGCAGTTTGAGGAAAAAATCGAGGCCGAGGTGGATGCTTTGAGATGACGTACCCAGGAGTTGCAACTTAATCGTCCGGCTGCTTCAGCGAGTAATGCGAAGGTAAAAACTCCATCTTTTGACGGTTCTGTCCCTTTCCAGGTCTTTAAGCTACAGTTCGAGAAAACTGCAGCAGTGAACAACTGGAATGCTGAAGATAAAGTCGCTGCACTGTTCGTGTAATTGAAAGGGCCTGCATCTGAAATCTTACAGACAATTCCAGAGTACGAACGGAACAACTATGAAACATTGATGAGCGCTCTAGAGAGGCGATACGAAAGCCAAAACAGGAAACAGATATACCAAATTGAGCTGCAAAACCGTTACCAAAAATCGAATGAGCCTTTGCAGGAGTGCGCATCGGATGTCGAAAGGCTAGCCCATTTAGCAAATGCCGACGCACCCGTGGAATACATCGAGAGGGCAAAAATCCAGGGTTTTATAAATGGAATAGGGGATGTCGGAACGAAACTAGCTACATATGCGAACCCAAAGCCAACATTTGCTGAAACGGTATCCCATGCACTGACTCAGGAAACTGCCTCACTTTTGAGTAAGCCAGCGTACAAAGCCCATCGCGTGGAAGTAGAAAGGCCAGATTGGGTGGACACAATTTCGGGAGCACTGAAGGGACCACAACAGAAAAAGTCTGGAGTTATGAAATATTTCAAGTGCGGAAACAACGCCCACATTGCACGTCATTGCAGCACCGGTCCTAATAGTTCCAACAATGTGGGTGGATGAAAGAGATGAGCAAATCTCCAAGGCCATTCAATCGTTAAACTAAAGCGAGTCAGCCGCAAGGGGCGACAGCTGGCTCGCTCAATTGAATGCCCCATAATCTCTATCTCGCCAATTGGAAGAAGGTCAAACAATCTTATTGTCGGAGGACATGGGGAAGGAAAGGAACGTTTACTGACTGTAGATACGGGTGCATCTCATTCCATCATTCGAGCGGATTTAGTCAACAAGAAGATAAGGCCATTACATGGAGAAAGATTACGTACATTCACGGAAGAAGACACCACGGTTCTAGGAGAAGTGGTATGTGAGGTCTTAATTGGAAAGGTCACGATTCTACACAAATTCGTTGTGGCGAATATCGTTGATGAAGTCAGAAGAAGGATTATGCGCTATAAGAACCAGGATATACCACTTAACTTCAGTTTGGAGAAAGGGTTCAGCAGTAAGCGAGTACTGGTGGAGGAGATGCAACAGAGACCTCAAAAGTCAAAAAAAGTAGAGCGGGCAAAGGTTGATGGAATGAAAGGGCCAAACAAATCAAAACCCAAGGTACCCGCGACAAAAACACTGGCATTGACAAACCCTAATGGATACACTAAAACGAACGAAAGAATTTCCCAGAAAGAATGCAAGGGTGGTTTCAAGCCAGCGCGCACTGCTGTTGTGAAACGTCAAGACGATACTAATGATGCAAAGTCAATCCGTCAAGATCAAGCTCTGCGAAATAGTTCTTCATTGGCCAAAGAACAGAGTGTGAGGGAACGGCCCAGGGTAATGAGTAGTAAGATGAAACACAGGTACGACGAGAACAAAAATTCGGAAGGTTTCTTGGAGGGATATTTGGTACTGTTATACAACCCTCACCGGTGGAAAGATGTTCCATCCAAATTTCGGTGCAGTTTGGAAGGCTCATACAAAGTTGTGAAGAGGATCAGTGATACCATCTACCGCATACAAACCATTGGGAAACCACGAAATAGAAGGGTGGTTCATTTGCAGATGCTAGCAGCGTTTAGATCAGGAAATTAGTCTGATCGGGACGATCAGACTTAGGTGGAGGGCAGTGTGACGAATATTAGCAACACTAAGGAATACTATCATCTCTAAGCCGAGACTAAGCAGTCACTTGTATCTACATAAACAAATCAATCATTATTTCTTCACATATGTACATACAGCAGCGGATAGATACTCAACAAAGTATGCACTGCAAAGTAGTTCTCACACATACACATACATATATCTGAGATACTCACAAAGGTATGCAATCATCGCGCATATTGCTATGCGAGAAGCTATAAACGTGCATATGTAGTTTACAGCAGGTGAGTTTATAGCTGGTAAACAAGTAGTAAATTTCTAGAAGAAGAAATGCTTAGAAATATGCAAGCGAGGAAACCGAAGAGTATAAAAGCAGCACCAGCTGAGGCATGGGCAATCAGTTTGATTTAAGCAAGCTATTGGTTGTGAAGTATCAGTGTTATTGTGAAGTACTTTAATAAATGCCATTTTGTATTATTGAATATTATAGTTATTTATTCAACAGTTTAGCGATACGAACGTTAGTAGAAGGTGTAAAATAAGCGGAGATTCACTAAATTCGTTACAATATGTAACTTTAACTCTTTAAAGAACAGCGAAACTAAATTATTTTAATCTTATATATAAAAAGAAAGCTAAAATGTGTGTTAGTTGGTAGCCGGTATTTGAAGAGATGCGCTGGTCGATTTTGTTCAAACTTTCACATAAGTTGCGTATATTCCACGCGATGATTTGCACATAGGTTTTGTTGCGATCGACGCACAGGCTCTCGCGATATAAGCCAAAACGTGGACCCGGGTACCCCTAGAATGTGTTTATAGAATATGGATATCAAATGAAAGCTGTTTATGAGTGCTTTTGTAGAGGGTAATTTTCATACCCTGGGTGACTAAGGTCTCGAGATATAAGCCAAAACGTGGGCCCGTGCACGCCTAGACAGTGTTTTTACATTATCGGTATCAAATTGAAGCCGTTGATGATTGCTTTAATACAGGGTAGATTTCATACCTATTGGTGACTAGGGTCTCGAGATATAGGCCAAAACGTGGATCAGGGTAACACTAGGATGTATTTTTACATTATGGGTATCAAATTCAAGCTGTTGATGTGTGCTTTAGTACAGAGTAAGTTTTATGTCGCTGGGTGACTAGGGTCTCGAGAGATAGGCCAAAACATGGACCCGGATACACCTAGAATGTGTTTTTACATTATGGGTATCAAATTGAAGCTGTTGATGTGTGCTTTACTACAGAGTAAGTTTTACACTGCTGGGTGATTAGGGTCTCGATATATAGGCCAAAACATGGACCCGGATACACCTAGAATGTGTTTTTACAATATGGGTATCAAATTGAAGCTGTTGATGTGTTCTTTAGTACATAGTAAGTTTTACACCGCTTTGTGACTAGGGTCTCGAGATATAGGCCAAAACATGGACACGGATACCCCTAGAATGTGTGTGTATTATGGATATCAAATGCAAGCTGTTGCTGAGAGCTTTAAAGTAATTTTAATTTTTTGTTGTTGTTGTAGCGATAAGAACAATCCACGAAGGCCTTGGTCGTTATCGAGTCGATGGTCCTTTGCCGGATGCAGATCCGTTACGTTCCGGTGTACCAAGCCCGACCATCTCGGTAAAGATTTGTTATGACCACATTTGACCTTCGAGGCCATACCGCCCTCCTACCCCCTAGATCCGTGGGTAGTTCGGGGTCGTCAGAACCTCGGCCGTTAATGAAACAGGATTCGCCACGGATAGGTGAGGTTGACAATTGGCCCTGAAAGGGTTGCGCTACACAACGCCTTGAATCTGGTATTTTTGTCCCCTCTTACGACAGGCATACCTACCGCGGTTATATTCTAACCCCCTAACCCGCAGGGGTCGATTTAGTCGAATCAACCTGGTAAAACTGATAAACATGCATGCGAAGCCGAAATATAGACACGAATTAATAATACGCACATACCTATTTACATACGACCTATTCGATTTGCCTGAAATTTGTTATATAAATTTGCCTATATTAGTATTTACGATGATTTTTTCCGGGAAGTAGACCAGAGACGGACTGGGGCTGGGATTAGGACTAGGACTGGGACTGAGACTGAGACTGAGACTCGGAGTGGGACTGGGACTGTGAGTGGGAATGGGACTGGAACAAAATACATACCACCCTCTGAGACTGGCAATGAAGAAGAATGAGAAGAACTTGAGAGAAGGAGAAGGGGACAGAGAAAGAGATAGAATGAGACGAATATGGAGATAGATGAAGCGAAAAAGACGGAGGGAGGAGTGAATAAAAAGATTAAGACAAAGTGTAGAGGGGGAGGGGAGAGTTAGACGGATAAAGATTATTAACATCTATGCAGATAGACCAAATTTAGGTCAGAACAACGTCTGCCGGGCCTGCTAGTTTCTTTATAAATTTGTAACTAGGCCCCGAAGAAGACCACAATAAACGGTCGAAACGTCGGCAATGAAATAAAAAAGGCGTTTTTTCCAAATATTTTGACTGAAACCCCGAATATAGAAAATAATAAATATGCAACTAAATATATAGAAAAATCGGAGCATGATCCTGATATTTTAAATCGTTCGTATAGTCTAGATTTAATATTATATAGTCTCACCAGATGTCTTGAGAACAACGGCGGTTTGCCCGTTTCAGCACTGCCATGGTGAAGAGGTACACAGCAACCGAAGAAGCCATAGAGAGAACTGTAAAGAATAGAAGTTGCTGACTCGATATCATTACAAGCGTAAAGATCCGACCAGTCATGGGTAGAAATAAGATAATTCAGCTTATTAAAATTTGCTTTATAAAAACATCTTGATCGAAAACTAGACTTTCTTTTTGCTGCATCAAACAACACAGGCTGAGCATAATCAATCATTATCTCAAGTGTACGATGTAGTGGATCCTGTGGAAGTGATAAAGGAGGAATTCGTTTGAGGGAAATACCCATAGGGTCATCCGCAAATACCAAATCCAGCATTTTATTTTTGCAATTTAGTATATTGTAGTAAATGTGAATCAAGCAGGCTTTTACAAAAATCGTGCTGAGTAGTGGACGTGAAAAAGTTTTATTCGCTGTTACTAATCCAATTAACTGTAGGCAAATTGAAGTCACCAAGCCCCACCAGACGGTCTCTATGTTGAGCATAAACATGCATATCGCAACGTGGCGGTATATAGCAGCTGCAAATAAATAGATTAAAACCACGTAAAGAGATCATTACTGCTATAAATTCAATTTCAAAGCCGTTGTCCAACAACAGTAATTCCGACGGTAGGATAGAGTCTACGGCTGTAGGGACACCCCCGCTCTAGACACGCGATCACGCCTATACACGACATAATTATTCGAGAAAATCTCCAAATTATAATTGTCTTCTTTAAGCCAGGTCTCAGCAAGGGCTATAACTTTTGCTGTGAACGAAAAACTGTTTATAAATAACGAACTCAATTTGGATCGTAAGCCACGAACATTCTGATAATGAATAGATATATTAGACAAACCGATATTTACGTCTGCGATATTCCTGCCGAGTCCGGTAAGTTTTTTGAATTTCTTACATTTGTCTTTTTCGTGAACAAATGTACCGAATGTATCGGCCAAAAATACTGTTCAAAAATTATATCAAATTATGCATCAGGCACTGGTATTTTAAAAGACGAGATGACCCTTTCATACTTAAAATTAAATTTTTAAACACTTAATAAAATTAAGCTTAGATACAATATAGTTAATTATGTCATCTTCCGTCAACGACGCGTGAAGCCGTGATACAAAGATCGATCTACCAGGCGGCACAGCAGTCACCTCTCTGGAGGCCTCAGGTTGCACTCCAGTATTAACATAATTAATAAGTACCGGGGCGACCGAGCTTTGCTCAGCAATTTTCGAGTATGCCGTATAACATACTTTGTTCTACATGTCATCATTAATCAAACACAACTTTTTTTATATGTACATATATTATATATTTTTACTCACCAATGTTTGATTTCCTTAAATATAGATTTCAAACACATATCTAACATTAACCACAAAATGAACTGGAATGAAAAATTTTAAATGGGTAAATCCAGCCTATAGTATAAGGGATTGTTATGACAATTAGTGAAATCGAGAACTAAGTTATTTAGGTCGAGTATCTTCATGCGCCGAATAACTAATTTCAAACATTTTTTTAGTTATAAACTATGAAAGTCTCACAATTTTATTACATTCCGAAACTTGTAAATTTCACGAATGACAACTATCAGTTAGTTTAATTAAATGTCAACATACTTCCCTGGGCGCCATCTGTTGGTAATTAGTTGAATGGTTAGATGCCGTTTTCACATTGAACATATGCCTCTAGTGTTCAACGGTAGCAAATTACCATGGTGAGATATCTTTTTCCTATGGTGAGAAATCTTTCTAATAGTAATCTGTGAGAAATTGCAATTATTCCATTTCAATTTTATTAGCGTGTGTGAAATTAAGAAAATTAAGTCGAATCATGTGTAAAAATTTTAACAAAGATTTCGAGCTTTAATAGAATATGAGTAGAGTACTAGTTCGTCAACTACCCCAACCCTAAATGGCAACCCTACTAAAAAATGTCCCTATTGTAATGCAGAGTGAAATACCTTTCGTGTGATACCCATATCGGCATATGTCATGCAATTTTTTTTATTTTCGAATAGGTGGCAACCCTAAATGGGAACCCTACTCAAAAATGTCCCTATTGTTATGCGGAGTGAAATACCTTTCGTTTGATACCCATATCGGCATATCTCATGAATTTTTTTTTTAATTTCGAATAGCCGGCAACCCTAAATGGCAACCCTATTCAAAAATGTGCCTATTGTAATGCGGAGTGAAATACCTTTCGTTTGATACCCATATCGGCATATCTCATGCATTTTTTTTCGAATAGGTGGCAACCCTAATTGGCAACACCTAGGTAGAAAGTCTGAGAAGGTGATGCATTATCTCTGTGCCAAATTTCATTTAAATCGGTTGAGCCGTTCCCGAGATCGTTCGGCTATACAAACATACAAATATGCGAATATACAAGAATTGCTCGTTTAGGATACTATCAGCAGACACAATATTAGAGTTATGAGGCTTATCCCTGGTATTTACCGCATTTACAGCATAAGAGGTACTTGATGTGGAGATGGCATCATTCGTAGCATTTGGGGCGGCAGTGTGTACATTATCGGCGGTGCTGAAATTGTTAGAATTGGAGGCGCCAGAATTTTCAACAACAGACAGTCAGGCATCACTGGAGACAGCTGACGGTGACAAAGCAATTGACGAAAAAGAAGGTGGGATAGGCACAGAGAGGGGTGTAGGCGGTAAGTGAGGCGATGCATTATCAGCTATATGTAGCTGTCGACCCTGTTGAGGAGAGGGGGAGCCGTGCACTGCGAATGGGAGCCAGAAGGCAAGGGCGGGAAAGTGCATAGATCCAACACATATGGAGGCTTAGGGTCGTTGGTATTACTTGGCGACAAAGTACACGAACTCACTGCAGCTTTGAGCGCATCAATTTCGGCAGCCTACACACCAATACTATCACGATTATTCTTATTGTTTTTTTTTAGCACTGTGCTTATTTGAAGTTGCTTTTTCCTTCGCTATGTTTTTGTTGCTATTGTTTTCCTTTATGTTAACAGGTGTTTGGTTACAACAAATTAAGTTTCTTATGCCATCTATTTGGGTAGAACAATCCTTGAATTTTACCTCAAAAGCAGTCATTATGGCTTCCAGCACAAATTTTTGCGAGGCAAGGATGGAGGCAAATTCCTTAGCAATCTTATTAGGCCCACTCCGCACACATGTAGCGTATATGATAATTTGTTTTTATCAGTTTGACGTCGTATTCAGTGATGATGCCCTCACAGCACGCACGATGGAAGCGCTTTTTACAGAAGCCACTACACGGCACACTTGTATTGTCAGTCCGATCAAAACCTTTATCACATTTTCCGCAAAAGTCATCTATAATTAAGATGAGATCAAAAACTCGAAAACAAAATACAAATCAAAAACGAAAACGAAAAACAAAGCGAGCAAGTCAAAAACACGTCTGCACACCACGAATGCTTATCGGCTTATGTCTTAAAAAATTCCGAAACTAACCCTAAGTAGTCCCAGATCATTGTGAAGTAATGCTAAAATTATCCCAGAAACAATATCGAAATGATTTCGAAACAGTGCGAAGATCATCCTCCTCCCGCCATCCTCCCTCCTTCAATTGTTTTTATTAGTCACTTTTATTAGTTTTACCTGTATGTTTTTTTGTAACTCTTCATTCACTTCAACGCACCTGCTGCCTTATTAACAAGCTTTTATAATGAGCCTCACCTTATTTTCAATTCCATCAGGGTCATAACGAAACCTTTCCGGGATCATTTCTGGATGGTTTTCGGAATCCCGTCAGGATAATTTCGGGACTTTTTCGGTATCGTTTTGGGACTCATCCGGGATAATTTTTGTATAGTTTTCGGGATACGTCCGGTATGCCGTCGGGGTAATTTTGGGACTTTTTAGGGACTACTCCGGGATCATTTAGGAATAATTTCTGAATGTTTTTCTGGAGACGTCCGGGATCCCGTCGGAGTTATTTCGGGACTATTCCGGGATAATTTGGGGATTCTTGCAGTTTCATCTCTGGAACGGAAAGTTCAATTGCCTAAAAAACCTGGTTTCGTTGTTGTTGTTGTACTCTTATCATCACATACTCAATAATACTATTACTAACAGGTGCATACTATACATACATATTAGTTTGAACGCAACAACTTTATTTTTAGATATTAATTCATTTAGCAAATGTTTACCAATTAATTGATCCTTTATTTTGATTAATGACTTCATATATTCGATTGGGTATCGACTGCTCTTAATTTTTTAGCAGCAGATTTAAGCTCTGATGCGATAGTAGCGTGCTCCGCCTACCACACCGAAGACCCTGGGCTCACGCCACGGGCAAAGCAACAACAAAATTTTAGAAACAAGTTTTTTCAATTACAAGAAAATTTTTCTAAGCGGGGTCGCCCCTCGGCAGTGTTTGGAAAGCACTCCGAGTGTATTTCTGCCGTTCGGATTCGGCATAAAATAAGTAGGTCTCGTCCCGCCAATTTGTAGGAAAAATTAAAAGGAGCACGACGCAAATTGGAAGAGAAGCTCGGCCTTAAATCTCTTCAGAGGTTATCGCGCCATTCATTTTATTTTATTTTTAGATTTAAGCTCTGGGTTAGGGCGGCATTTTCATCTAAAAGAAAACCAAAAATTTGCCTCTCACCCCCTAAAACGATTTCCAAAGCTTATAAGGAATTATTGGACGTCTCGTTTGATTTTCAGATAAAATGTATGAAGACAGCATTTTTCAACAGGATAACGCTTCCGTTCATGTTTATAAGGGGGCTTTGAAATAGCTTGCAGAACACAACATTCCACTTATGAAGTGACCTGCATGCAGTCAGGATTCGAACCTGGTAGAAATCTTTGTAGAGCAAAATTTATGGACAAAAAATCCAAGAACACCTCTACAGAACTCTATTATAGCTGAAGTTGTCTATTAAAGAAGCTTGGGAAGATAGACGAATAAAAACGGAGGACCAATTAATTGGGAAAAATTTAATAAATGAACTAATATTTAAAAATAAAGATGCTGAGTTTAAACCTGTTCGTAGTAATATTATTGAATATGTGATGATAAGTGTGGAGGGTGGGGCCGTGTGTAGAAGTCCACGAAAGTGGGGAAAGCTTCTGACCGCCATTCACCTGGGAATGGCCAGAGCGATTCTTTTGCATGCGGTTCAAGCAGCTCACTACTGCCGGTCGCTTGCGGCCAAGTATCCTCTGGGTAGCCGCTAAACATCCGTTTAGCGGTGAGCTAATGTGAGAAGCGACAACCTGGCTAGGCCACTCTGACATAATCGGTTTAAGGGCTAGCCGGGGAGATCTCATCGGCAGCGTCTGTACACTTCTAGGTGCGGCTGAAAGCGGTCCTCTGTCTTGGAGCAAGCGGCTCGCTATATAAACGTGCCAAGTAATATTTTCAACCCCGCTGAGCGGGTTGTGCGCTGGGCTTGGGACCCGCCACGTAAAACCATACTCCAATGAAATATAACAACAAGCCTCGGATAAATACACTCTCTATTAATGACGACCATGGCAAACGTTTGAAGGACAATGAATTGAGGGCATGCACCTGGAACGTCCGCTCCCTGAATGGGATTGGTGCAGCTGCCCGGCTGGTTGATGTCCTCGTCAAAGCAAAATCTGACATCACCGCCATCCAAGAAATGCGTTGGACGAAGCAAGGAAGAAAGAAGATCAAAAATTGTGACATATATTGGAGTGGCCATACGAATAAGCGCAGTTTCGGCGTCGGATTCGTGGTGGGAGAGAGACTTTGTCGCCAAGTGCTGGCTTTCACGCCTGTGGACGAGCGTTTCGCCGCTATCCGAATAAAAGCAAAGATTTTTAATATATCATTCATCTGCGCCCAAGCGCCGACAGAGGAGAAAAACGATGAGGTGAGAGACACTTTTTATGAACAATTAGAACGCACATACGAGCGCTGCCCCCCGTCATGATATAAAAGTCGTGCTTGGCGACTTTAACGCCAGGGTGGGCAAAGAAGGTGTTTTCAGCCCTACAGCCGGAAAGTTCAGCCTACACAATGAAACTTCTCCTAACGGACTGAGGCTGATTAAATTTGCCGGTGCTCGAAATATGGTCATATCCAGCACGAGGTTCATGCATAAAAAGATACATCAAGCTACATGGCTGTCCCCTGATCGAAATACTTGCAATCAGATCGATCACGTTGTGATAGACGGACGGCATGCCTCCAGTGTTTTAGATGTGCGCACGATCCGAGGACCTAACATCGACTCGGACCATTATCTCGTTGCAGCCAAAATACGCGCCCGCTTCAACGCGGCTAAAACCAAGGAACAAAAAACACAAGGAAAGCTAGATGTCGAAAAGCTTCAATCACAACAGACTGCCAATGATTTCGCAACTCGACTCTCACACCTGCTATCTGAGAGCACAACTCATCCTGAAGTAATACAGGAGCAGTGGGAGCATATCTCCAAAGCACTTCGTACTGCCGCCGAGGAAAAAAATTGGTTACCGGCGGCCACGAAAAAAAAACTGGTACGACGAGAATGCCGCGTTGCAACCGAAAGAAAAGACGCTGCCAACAGGGCTACGTTAAACGCGAGCGCGACAAGAGGAGTGTGTGAACGCTATCGTGAGTTGAAAAGGGAAGCGAGACGCCTTTTCAGGAAGAAAAAGGCAGAAGCAGAAAGGCGTGAGTGCGAGGAGCTCAAGAATAGCAATAACCAGATTGAAAAACAACAAGGCCGTGGGCGCTGATGGATTGCCTGCGGAGCTATTGAAGTTCGTCGGCTAGGAGTTGGTAAGGCGCATGCAGCAGCTTCTTAGCAAAATATGGGCGGACGAAAGCATGCCCGACGGTTGGAATCTAAGGGTTCTTTGCCAAGTCCACAAGAAGGGGGATACTGCAAAATGCACCAACTATCGTGGAATCAGCCTTCTTAATATCGCATATAAGGTCCTTTCAAGTGTATTGTGCGAAAGATTGAAGCCCACCGTGAACCGGCTGATTGGACCTTATCAGTGCGGCTTCAGACCTGGTAAATCTACCATCGACCAGATTTTCACAATGCGCAAAATCTTGGAAAAACCCGTGAAAAGAGAATCGACACACATCACCTCTTCGTCGACTTTAAAGCCGCCTTCAACAGCACGAAAAGGAGCTGCCTATATGCCGCTATGTCTGAATTTGGTTTCCCCGCAAAACTTATACGGCTGTGCAAAATGACGTTGAGCAACACCATCAGCTCAGTCAGAATTGAGAAGGACCTCTCCGAGCCGATCGAAACTAAACGAGGTTTCAGACAGGGGGACCCCCTATCATGCGATTTCTTTAATTTGATGCTGGAGAATATTATACTAGCTGCAGAACTTAACCGCACTGGAACAATATACTACAAAAGCCTGCAATTACTGGCATACGCTGATGACATTGATATCATCGGCCTAAACACCCGCGCTGTTAGTTCTGCTTACTCCAAACTGGAAAAAGAAGCGGTAAAGATGGGTTTGATGGTGAATGAGGACAAAACGAAGTACCTGCTGTCATCGAGCAAAGAGTCAGCGCATATGGGTCTGGGCACCACGCTACTGTTGGCAGCCATAATTTCGAAATAGTAAAAGACTTCGTTTATTTGGGAACCAGCATCAACACTAGCAACAACATCAGCACTGAAATGCAGCGAAGAATCAATCTTGCAAATAAATGCTACTTTGGACTTGGTAGGCAATTGAAAAATAAAGTCCTCTCTCGGCGAACGAAAATCATACTCTACAAGTCACTTATCGTACCCGTCCTGCTATATGGGGCAGAAGCATGGACCATGACAACAGCAGATGAAGCGGCTTTGGGAGTGTTCGAGAGACAAATTCTTCAAAAGATTTATGGACCTCTACGCGTTGGCGATGGCGAGTACCGAAGAAGATTTAATGATGAGCTGTACGAGCTATACGCAGACATCAACATAGTCCAGCGAATTAAAACGCAGCGGCTGCGCTGGCTAGGCCATGTTATGCGAATGAAAGATGATGCTCCGGCCAAGAAAGTGTTTCTATCGGAACCCGCCTATGGAAGCAGAGGTGGAGGGCGGCCCCCACTCCGTTGGAAGGACCAGGTGGAAAACGATTTAAACTCCCTTGGTGTGACCAATTGGCGCCGTTTGGCGGAGCGAAGGAGCGACTGGCGCGCCTTGTTGGACGGCCATAACCGTTTAGACGGTTAAGCGCCAATTAAGTAAGTAAGTGATGATAAGTGTTGGCAACACATGCCTGTTATGTTAACAATTGAAGATACTTGGCAAGCATGCATGTGAAGTTGAAATGGATGATGTTAGTTAAAATGGATGATGCAATAAAGCATTCAAATTTCATAAGCAAATTGCAATATTCACCCTATTTCGAATATTACGTCTTACATAATCTGCAAAGTTATTCTTTTTAATTCATTAGATCTGTAACGCCGGTGTGACAAGTGCTGTGGAAAGAAAAGAAAAACAGATTTAAATATACACATTAAAATACAAATTTTATAGTTTTTCTTTATTTAATATATTTGTCCGAGTGTGTAACGAGAATTGACTTGCTCCTTCAAGGATTGATAATTGGTGTGCTTGCTGGTTGTATAGAAAGGTTGCCGTTGTAGCTGGTTTTCTTGGCGTTGAGGTGTTTTTGTTGCTGGACGGAGTTTTTCTTGTAGATGCTGGACGGGATTGTGTGGTGGAAACTTGCTGTGTTGTTTGTGCTTTATTTCTATGTATATATATATATAAATTAACAGGTTATGGGCCCCGTGAGGCTGCAGATAAGTATCAATATGTAACATACATATATATATAATGGAGAAAGTTAAGCGCAACATAAAACCATTTGATGGAGAAAAATACTCCATATGAAAATTTCGCGTTGGGCGCTTTTAAATGAAACTGATGTGCTTAAAGTTATGGATCCAGATCCAGAAAACTGAAGAATGGGAAAAACTAGACAGAGGTGCAAAAAGTTTAATTATCGAATATTTGAGTGATTCTTTTCGTGGTTTTGCTAAAAGTGAGTGTAGTGCTAGGGTTATTTTCAAAAACTTGGACGCTATATATGAAAGAAAAAGCTTAGCTTCAAAATTATCACTAAGAACATCAGGGCAGTATTCTTGGTCCTCTCCTGTTTGTGCCTATTATTAATGATATTGGTTTCTGCTTCAAAACTCTAATTTCCTTTTATATGCTGGCGATCTTAAACTCTTCCGTAGAATCAATTTCCCTTCAAATGCCTCCCTTCTGCGAAATGACCACAACAATCCGGTTGACTGGTGCCGTACCAGCAATCTTTTCCTCAATGTGAAAAAGTGCTTGACTATGTCATTCACAAAATCATCCCGCTCCCATTCCTCATCCTATGGCATTTCAGACGGCCAGTTGGCGTCAGTCAGCGAATATGTTGGCCTAGGCGTTGTCTTTAACTCCAACTTCATCTTCAATAACCATATCTGCTATGTCCTGCCAAAGGCCTACAGAAGTATTCAAAAGATTTTAGAGATTTTTATACCAGGAAAGCCCTATATATCTCTTTGGTGCGCTCTAAATTAGAATATGCTTCCATTATTTGGAACCCTATCTATAGCAGTCATTCGGCCAGAGAGGAAAAAGTTCAAAGAAAGTTTGTTCGCCTTACCTTATGCTCTTTGAATTTTGATAATCCGTTGCCATCTTATTCCTCTCGTTGTAAACTTATCAATTCGCAATCACTTGAAACAAGAAGAACGGTGCAGCTGGTCATGTTTGTCTATGACTTCATTGCTTACTCTTTGGACTGTCCAGCTCTTCTTGGCAACATGCCCCTAAGAACTCTTCGCTCATTCCTCCTGTTTTATTTTTGTGCTAGTCGGGTCAATTACTATCAATTTAGCTCAATCTTCCGCGCCTTCACCGGTCTCCACGGCTGTAAATAGCAACTCCTTGCAGCAGGACTGCTCCATATTCTCTTACTCCGGGAAGGCATCGAATCCAATCCGCGTCCGTCTCCTGACCCCGGTCCTGAGAAATGGTTTTGCTGCATCTGCCGGAAAAGAATCTTTTTAGGACGGTCATACTCTGTTCAGTGTATCTCGTGCAAGGGATGGTTGCATCGGACAGGTTGTTCTGGGCTTGATCTCAAAACCCGACGACCACGTAACTTTTATAAATCTTTTGTGGCTCCTTGCTGTTCACGCCCAAGGGCGTCCCGTAGTCTACGCATAAGCGCCCCCACTACCTTCCAGCAGCCCCGCTGCTCAGCAAGCCACAACAAGTACCCGATGCTGCTCGCGCCCCACGGCGCCAACAACTCAAATAGCTGCTACTATTCAAAACTACTAACTTCGTTTCATCGCGCCATGTTGCCAGGTCGCAAACCCAAATCATCCGGGTACCCCAATGCTTGCCCAAGTACACCCAGTCCCAGGGCCACAACAGCAATTGCGTCCTGGCCTTCCACAACCTAGGCGTAGTCACCCGTCACTTACCCCCAGAGTGGCGGCGTCTCCCCTTATGCACTTCAGAATTCTGCAATTAAACTGTAATGGACTAACTGGGAAGATTATGGAGATAGTCGGTTTCATGAAGCGGCACAGCATCCGCATTGCTGCGATTCAAGAGACTAAACTCACAGCAAGATCTGCATCTGTCCACAGGAAAGACCGCGAGAGCGGAAATGGAGGCGGCCTCGCGTTTATCATACCCCACTCTGTGCAATATTATATATTTGATCCTGGCATCGACCGCAGGTACAATGTCTTAGAACGTCAAGGCCTATCTGTCCGGTCAGGTGATGCAAACCTGGAAATCATCAACATCTACATCCCTCCTGCCACCTGTTGCCCCAGTGGATACCGCCCTAATATCAGAGCCTTACTCCCTGGCAACAATCGCATTATCTTAGGCGATTTCAATGCCCATCACGATCTATGGCACTCAAATTTGCGGGCGGACAGTAGGGGTGAAATGTTGGCGGATCAAATAGAAGAAACGACGTTCTGCACAATAAACGGAGACGCCCCCACACGTATGGTAGGAAGTTGTCACAGTTCGCCAGATATCTCAATCTTGAGCGCAGAACTCGTGAAATGCGTCAACTGGCAGCCGCTGGTAACATTGGCATCCGACCACCTACCTATACTTATTTCGCTCGACCGTACCGCCGACTTCATCGTCACCGAAAATCGCACTTTCATAAACTTCAAAAAAGGAATGTGGGAAGAATATAAATCTTTTACAGACAACCTCTTTGCTGCCCTCCCTATCCCGACTGATGCCCGCTAAGGGGAGCGTGCCTTCCGCAAGGTCATTGAATCCGCCTCGGCACGTTTCATTCCCGCCGGGAGAATTCCCGGAAACCGGCCCCACTTCCTGGCGGAGGCCGCAAGCCTAGCGAGAGAACGTGACCTTATAAGACAGCTTGATCCAGGCGACCCCCAAATAAGGGATATAAACCAACGCATCAGATTGCTTGTGGACGAACACAAGTGGGCGAAATGGGAGGAGCACCTAAGAGGTTGTAACCTCTCTGCCGCTGTGGGTAAACTTTGGTCCACCGTAAAGTCGCTATCGAATCCGACTAAGCACAAAGACAAAGAGTCCATCGCCTTTGGCGACAAAGTGCTGTCGGATGCGAAAAAATACGCGAGCGCTTTCTGCGAACAATATATAATGCATACGGTCGACAAAGATCGACGGAGGGCCAATAGACACGTACATAAACACAAATTCAGCGCGTCACCAATCACCATCACTGCTAAAGAGGTTGAGGACGCCATTGGTCGCGCTAAACGATCCAAAGCAGTGTGCCCAGACGGCATAGCCATGCCGATGCTTAAAAACCTAGGGAAAGAGGGTTTCAAATATTTAGCGCATGTCTTCAACCTGTCTCTTTCCACCTTTGTCATACCCGAGAAATGGAAAATGGCCAAGCTGGTCCCGCTACTAAAGCCTGGGAAACCAGCTAACATAGGAGAGTCGTATCGTCCGATATCTCTCCTATCGCCAGTAGCAAAGACGCTTGAAGCCATTTTGCTCCCTTATTTCCAAGCAAATTTGCAGCTAGCCTCTCATCAGCATGGCTTCAGAAAACTCCATAGCACTACCACCGCGCTAAATGCCATTAGCACCCAGATAAATTTCGGTTTAAATCAAACCCCCACCATAGAACAGTACTCGTAGCGCTAGACCTATCAAAAGCTTTTGATACGGTCAACCATGGCTCGTTACTGCAAGACCTGGAAGGGTCTACCCTTTCCCCATGTCTTAAAAGGTGGACCGCAAATTATCTGGGTGGTCGGCAGGCGTCGGTGCAATTTAGAAACGAAACATCAAAACCAAGGAGAATTAAACAAGGGGTGCCACAGGGTGGTGTCCTATCCCCACTTTTCTTTAATTTCTACATATCTAAGCTACCTTCACCACCGGAATCGTTTCCTACGCCGATGACTGCACAATAATATGATGAGCTATGCAATAAAATAAACGGCTACCTCCCTGATCTCTCCAGTTTTTTCGCCTCGCGAAACCTGGCATTATCACCGACTAAATCTTCCGCGACCTTATTTACAACATGGACGTCCTAAATGTCGACCATTTTGAACATCCACGTCGATGGCACTACGCTACCGACTGTCCTACACCCCAAAATCTTGGGTGTGACGTTTGATCATGATCTACATTTTGGTGAGCGCGCAGCCGCAATTGTTCCGAGAATTCAGAGCTGTAACAAAATCCTCAAATCCCTCGCTGGCAGTACCTGGGGAAAAGATAAAGAAACGCTCATGACTACATACAAAGCAATTAGCCAGCCGATTACGTGCTACGCGTCACCCATATGGTCGCCAAGCCTAAAAATTACCCACTGGAATAAGCTACAGGCCAGCCAAAATACTGCTTTCAGAATTGCCACGGGCTGTTTTCTTATGTCCCCAGAACACCATCTGCATAATGAGGCGAGAATACTCCCCATCAGGGAAAGAAATGAGATGCTGACCAAACAGTTCCTGTTGAATACCCAGAAACCTGAGCATCCCAACAGACATCTGATTGATGAACCAGCACCGCCTAGGGGCTTAAGGAGTCATCTCCGTAAGCACTTTGAGAAAATACGGCAGCTGAGAACCCAGCCGTATGAAGCGAAAAAACACAAGCAGGTCCTTGGTGAACTCCATAAACAGGCGTCGGACCTTTATGCCCGGAATTGCCCGGTGAATCCAGTACTCGAAGAAAAGTATCCAAAACTCACGGAAGAGGAACGCATCCTCTCCAGGGAAACGCGTGTCACTCTTGCTCAACTTCGTTCTGGATACTGTAACAGGTTATACTCTTAGCTATACAGAATCAACGCCGACATACAAAATGTATGCCCCGCTTGCAATGTGTCCCCACATGACACCAACCATCTCTTTAATTGTAATGTGGAACCAACGCCTCTATCATCCCTTTCCTTATGGTCCACCCCTGTTGAAACAGCAAGTTTCCTTCGACTTCCGTTAGAGGATATTGATGACAATTTGTGATCGGTCGCGGCTGTTAGGTGCGGCGAAGCATTGCTACAACAACAACAGCAACACTAGATATGCGCTGTTATGATTATTGTCACAGTTATCGATTATTTGCATGACATGATCATTCCGGTTTTCAGTAGTTGGTTAAGCTAAGCTTTAACTAAGTTTGCTTAAACTTTAGTCAAGTTTAAACTCCAGTTAAACTATTGAGCAGTTTTTCAGTCACAGTTTAAGGCCGCCTTTGGGGTATGCTTTTTTGTGCGGCAATATTGGTTTTTATTATCTATATAATTTGTAGATACGGCAACAGCTGGATTTTGTTTACCCAACAAACATGGAAAACAAATTATCCAGCGAAATATATATCTAGTTCCGGAAGTGATATCCAACATCATTATTTAATTATTCTTAAACCAGATAGTTCTCGAGTTGATATCCAACTTCATTTTGTTATGGTCCACCTGGTAGTTTCGCCCTTTGAACGTACTAGTTGGTTAGTTAATAGGGAAAAGGTTAAGATTCACCCTCACTCATGTCTGCCTGGGGTGGTTAAAATAAATTGTTTTCAATTTGGTGCGGGTGGCATCGCCAAGAATTCCAATGACATTTGCCGTCTTCCAGTTAATTTTACAGCTCCGGCTCACGCTCAATTATAACGGGAATACTCTGGATCATTGAAAGACTTGAGAATCAGATGTCGTGAAATTTTCGCACACGTGAAATGTGATAAGCAGATGCCGCCGCTGTTTTTCATTTAACTCCTACGGCGAAAGGCTAAGCAGCGACATCTATTTTTGAAAAAGTAGGTTTACTAAAGGCAGCGTTGCCAAACTAAAAAGAAGTAATTAACAAATTATCTGGCTCACAAATTGAACCAGAATTCTATCTTGATTTATCTGGCTCAAACCGTTGTTGTTGCATTTACAATCAAAATTATTTACCTGCTCAGGATTTTGCCACCGGATGATTGATGAATTGATGAATTCTCAATATCACCTGGTTAAATGGCATAGGTGGCTCATCTCATCAGCTTATTTTATTCTTTTCATTGTACGGACATGTAGATTGTCAAAATGAGATGGCAAGCGCAAAATTTAAACAACACATTGGCAGTTATTTAACGCGTGGTGGTCAATTGTTATCTAATTAAGCGCACAAATTTCCCACAACACACAAGAGTTGCAAAATTGTACGCTTTCTCTGCATTCCTTTCGCCTAACATCAACGCGAAGATTTTGACAACCTGAAAAAAGTATGTGTTGCGGTAGCGATGGGCCAACCATATGGTCCAACCATACAATAATTGTCACAGTTAAATAAAACGGCGCCTTTCCATGGCGCAGCCGCAATAAGGAGTGGAATTTTTTTCCTTTTCTCTCTTTAACGGATTGGTGGGCCATTTTGAATGATCATAAAGCAAATGCCAAGCGTCGGCGATGGTTGGTAAAAAACAAAAAAATTAAAAAAGAAGTTAAGTATCAAAACATGATTTGTGCCAATTTTGGTCATCGGCAATTGATTGGAAGGAAACTAAATTTTTCATAGAAAATTTATTTCGATCGTTATAATCAGGCTTCCCTGGCGAAAGTAAACCGATTCAATAATAGAGGACCTGGTACTCAATACCAGAAGCATAAGAGGAATTTTGACGTGAATGGAAGCATACAACACCCACAGCTGTACATTATGCACCCAAGACTGAACCATTTGAACGCGACGAGTTTCTGGTGAAGTGGAACCTGTGCAAAGTATATCAATGCTTTTAATTGATGCACCTGAATCGCATGAAGGCATATGGGGGCGGAGAAGCTACTATTAAGGATTTCATAAGCGCCAACGATTGAAACGTTGTGGTTTTGAGTGGTTGCAAGCAACACGCTGCCACTATAAAGCGGATTTCTAGACCACATACTTCACCACCAAAGAAATAAATTGCTAATAATCCGGAATAAAATATGCAAATCATTTGGTGTAGGCTATAAAACTAAGGTGTAATTTTATTTGGAGGTTTCACAGTGCTCGCTGACAATTATAGTTCCCAATAGTTTTATGATTGATTTTTAAATGAGTGTTTCGAGATGTGCATTTAACACAAAATTTCTAGGTGTTTAGCATATTAAATGCATGGGAAAACTCCATTCATAGTGTGACCAAAATGGCTCCGACGAACTAATTACATAAAGAGATAACTAATCACAAAACAAAGAGATACTGTCGAAGGCGTGGGGGATACTAAAAATAATTGAGGAAAGATAATTGTGAAGCTGAAAAGCGCTAAACACTAAATCGTAACTTGGCCAAAACAGCTTATATTCGACGCTGAGTTTGCCACCACCACCAACAACATCAAAGCCGCGCGCCACAACCACCTACAGCCACTACCAACACAGCTAGACCGAGCGCAACAACCACCAACAGTACCAACACCGAGCGCAAGACCGCGCGCCACAACCACCAACAGCCACTACCAACACAGCTAGCCCGAGCGCAAGAACCACCAACAGTACCAACACAGCGCGCCATGACCGCGTGCCAGACCCACCAACAGTACCAACACAGCGCGCCAAGACCACGCCCCACAACCACTAACAGCGTCAACACCGAGCGCGAGACCGCTCGCCACAACAACCAACAGTACCATCACAGCGCGCCAAGACCGCGCGCCGCAACCACCAACAACGACAACTTCACCAGCAACAACAACGTCACCAGTAACCACGCCGGTAGAGGCCCACGGTACGGCCTCTTCCCGGCTATGTAAGTACCAGCCACCGGGTGAGTCGCCGCCAAGTAGTTAGTAGCATACACACTAGACATTTGACACAAGTAAATACATATATATATATATATTTTTTAAATTGAAATAAACCGAAAAAGGAAGTTAGGAGTAGACCACTAGGATGTATAAGTGTACTTAAGTATTTAAATAAAATGGTTTTTTTTTGTTTGAATTTTAGTACTTAAGGCGGGGTAAAGATAGTACATACATATAAATTTATGCACATTGGCGCGTGGATTCATTTAGTGCACTACAGCCTAGCTCCACTGGAGCTCAGTTGCGGTTGATTTTAGTATTTAGATGTTATTTTTTCTTCTTATCCGGCTTAGTAGGATAGATAAAAATTTTATTTTTTTTTCTCAACACATAAACCTTCGATAAATAATACCGATGTGTATAAATTTAGATATAATTAGTTAAAAAAAAACTTCCAAGTAAAACTGCGCATTTTCGTAACATTTTTTTTTCCACCATTAGATTTTCGGTAATGGTTTCGAAATGGTTTGAAGATTTTTCTTTTCTGAACTTTTAATGAAGCTTTTTTTTTTTTTGAACACTTTCGAACTTTTACCGAAAATAAATGAAGGCAGATAATAACCGAAAGCATTTGTATTAATTTTCGATGCTATTTTCGTGTTCACTGCTGTAAACAATTCAAACATTTTTTTTATCCAATTTAATGAACTTATGATAAATTTTTAACATAAGACCATTTAAAATATACCTAAATGTACGTATATGCAAAACCGTAGAAAGGAAAATACATAAAATTATATGAACTTCATTCAAGAGTTTTTTGCATAAAATAATTCTTCATATACTACGTACGTATATGACGCCTAAGGCGTGTTCGTTTAAATATACTTAGATTAAAAGGAAGCACACTTTTGAAAGGCATAAACTATTGCCGTTGACGGCCAATAAGCATTGAACTTTTTGCACCACATAACTTTTTTTTTGTCCAAATGCGGGTAAAATGTATTGAACATTCTCGAGAATACTGTAGAAGTTTGATAACAATTGCAATTGTTTGAAAGCATAGCATGTTTATCGCTAAATCTGCGAAAACAAAAACGGGTTTCTTATTAAAAGCTTAGAATTCTTCTTTAACTGTTCCCTCTTGCAAAAAAATTTGTATATAGAAACATAAGAATTGCTTCCACGAGCTGTAGGGTTATATTAGTTCAAACAAAACCAACAAAAATTGTATCATTTTGGTTTTTTTTTGTTGAAATGAACTATAAATAAAAGTTTGTAAAATGGAATGCTGACTTCTCTATTTATTTAGAAGGCACATAAGGTTATCAGGTAAGTGGCCACCGAAAAAACTAGGTGCGTCGGTGGCCATGGTTTTAAGGGTGGGTCAAGCACCGAGCGTCGCAACAACACCTGCAGCGCCCCCTATGTATATTCGACCTTTTTTTTTGTTGTTTTCCTCTTTTCTAATTTTCGGCTTTTTTTGTTATTTGGTTCTCACCGTGAAACCGCTTGTATCCGGTTCGGATTTTTTTTTGTTGTTTCAGTCGTTTTAGAATTTCAGTTGGTAGTTTTCAGTTGTAGTTCAAATTCGAATTCGAGTCATATTTCCCAGTTAATTTTTTTATGCGTTTAGATTTTTCTTTTAAATTTTCAATTTGAATGTGTAACCGTCTCTCCGTGGCATCGGGTTCTACCGGATGTTGTTTTTAGTCCATTTGAGCGTTTTGAATTAGTTCTGCGCTTTTGACAATTTTTTAAGGCATGATAGGTTTTTTTTCTGTTTATGGCGCAGGACGGCAGCCGACATGACTAGCCACAGTGCACCACTAGATCATGCCGACTGCCTTCCTTGGTGCTCCCATAGAAAATGCGCATCCATAACCATTTTCCAATTACTATCTAACCTTTGAGACATTTTTTAAAATTTAGAGATCTCGAGTTGATCTCCAACGTTATTATTAGCTGTGTTTTTTTTACATCTATAGACCTTTACGCTTAAACTCTATATGGACTGCTAAGCGTCAAACTTTAAATACACCTCTGAAATTGCTGCGCATAACATTTGTACTACTAAATTTCAATACGCATTTTACTCCGAATTAACTGAAATATGTGTCTATGTTTCACCCTCTACACTAATTCTATGTATTCTATGCGTATCCACTATTCATCGCAAGCTTTCAGCTATATGTTACATATTATGGCCACCAGAGGCTTTTGTCTCCGATTTTAGGTACACCCTGTAGCTAGTTATTTAACCACTGCCGCTAGATGGGTCTCCTAAGCATTATCCAAGCGAGGATAAGCGTTTTTTTACGCGCAAGCGTAAACGTTTACGCTTGTAAAAAAAACACTGTTGTAAAACCTTCGAGAGATTTTGAGAAATGTACAGTTCTCAAATGAATATTCAAGACATTTCTCCAGTTGATATACTACACTGGATATTGAGTTGAGGTGGAGTTGGAAAAAAATCTCCGAGGTGGTACCACCAAAACCAACAGCTGTTTGTTGTGAGAGATAAACACCTGATTGATAGCAGTAATGAAGCGTAATTAATCAAAAATAAATTATATTTATTTTATTTTATTTTCGTGAAAATGCTGTAGCATTGTAATTTTATATTTGAGTCCAGTGAGAGAACACCACACATAAATATAAATTGCGAATTATTTTCTTTTCAACTTAAGTAATGGCATTTTTCGCTTTATAAAAAATTCCTTTTTTGCTCAAAGCATTATGATTCTCAAGTTGAGTCACTGTTTCGAAATAACTTTTGAGATTTTAAAGTATGCCTTGTCATCAACATGAGCTGTAGTGCGTGTTGGTATATTCAACGCCATTGCCAACGAACGCAAATAACTGATAGGTTAACTAGAGTTTAACCCTGTCAGATAGGCCGCTTAAGCTCAGCTTAAACTTCAGTTAAAGTAGACTTAAAAACAAGCTAAGTTTAAGGTAGTTTAATTGACAAATTGAGTTGAACTTGTACTGAAAAATCGGGCCTTAACTTTTTACGGCGCCAGGTTTTAAATTTTATTAAATTTATATTTACTAGCTAGTAAACACGCTGCTATTAATAAAATCAGAATTGTTGCAGAAATGCAAAATGGCATCAACAGTGCTACACGAATAAAATTCAACTCAAGATGCGTGGAAATTTTTAAAACGGTTATTTTGTTTATTATAACACAAACTTCCTCCGCATTTTTCATAGCTTGTTTGTGTAAAACCTTTGCAGCAAGGGAAATTTTCACCTCATTCGCTTATCCATCAAAACCTGCCAGTGTTAGTATTGGTCGAACCTTACATCTTTTGGGGGAACGTGTTGAGCCGGGCCTTTCTTCCTTTTATTTTCAATGAGATACTCAACATCACTTTTACGTTTCAAATGGTTAACTGTCTGATATTTGCATAGTGTCTCTGCTATAGCTACTCTGAATTCAGCAGAGTTTAGGACTTTACTGGTTCTGGCTTTTTCAGCAATAATCCTCCGGCATAAAACCAAGATTTACTAATTGCAATGTCCAAGAAATGGTAAAAACAACGTGGTCGTGGTAAAACGAAGTGGTCAACACCCTCATATGCCGATTATATTCTACTACGACAAAAAGACGTTCAAAAGACACATGTTGTTTTGCTGACTTATCCCACCTTCGTACTACAGATGTTGGGTGCTCTCCAGCAAAATTTGGTGCCAGAGTAACGATTTTATTATCTCTCCAAGCTACGACAACTACGTCAACTCCATTGCCGTTTCCTACGTATTCTATTGACGTTCCGCGCGGTTATTTTTTTTTTTTTAATTTATCATCAGGCAGCTTGCAGTTGGGAATACGGTTTTTTCTTATTGTTCCTAGAGCCAAAACTCCTCGCTTCGACAAGTGTTCTATAAGCGAGATAGAGGTGTAATTATTATCGAAAAATAACCTGTAGTTCTCATTGATTCTGATTCAAGTTCAGGTGTTTGGATTTCCCTGCACTAATTGTCCTAGGTATTCGATTGTAGGTCCCCTGAGGTTCTTCGGGTATATCGCTTAACACAGAGGAGGCAGGATTGCAGCGGCAATGGTTTCAGCGGACTTTGCTAGAGTTGTAGTATCCGAAACATCATTTTCCAAATCAAGTGGTAGATTTAGTTACTCCTCAGAAGTGGCATGATAGTTAGGTTCGATATTATACGTCGGATCAGTAATATCGTCATCATCACAAAAATCAAGGCCATCCTGGATGTCTGCCCATTCATCTAATATCTTTTCCAAGTCCTTGGTAGCCAAATTATGCTAACCACGTTTCATTTTGATCCTCAACAAAAACCCTTGAATTTGAATATATCTAGCACTAAAAAGATCAACCACAATGCACGGTGTTGCATATATGCAACAAAGAAAAATAAGTCGAGAAATATATAATAAAAACGGCTTTGCTAAGAAAATGTCACTTATCGTAAATGTATTATAGGCGCTCGAAACTAATTTGTACACGCGCGTCACTGAAATGCAAATAAAATGAAAAAAATTCCATGTGGTCAACCATTATGTTATATTACCGTTAAAATGCTTTGTTGCTAAACTACTAAAAAATAAAAAAAACTACTACACAGAGCAAATGTGCTCTACCGTCGTGGCATATATTTTGATTTGGATTTAAATGGTATGTTGCAGAAATACAACAAGGCGCCGTAAAGGGTTAATGTGTATTTCTTCCAGAAGCATTCTCTTTTTTGCCAGTGTGTTTCTCTCGCTATTACTTTGGCATTATCAAAATCAAAGTTGTGCCCAAAAGTAATGGCATGGTGAGCAATAGCACTTTTTTCTATGCGGTTATTCCCATCATCTTTGCTATGTTGACCCACTCGTTTATATAGTTGTTTGATGTGGTGCCTTTATAGCTTCTTTTACGTTGGCAGTCAACGTAGTAAATTTTGTATGCAATATTCTTTTGTTTTCTTGTTGGGATGTTATCTTTCATTGTTTTGTATAGTTTCCCAACGTTGTTTCTTTTCTTGAAGGCAAATCGTATGTTGATTTTTAAAAACACGTATACATAAAGAAAACCTGACGAAGAAGAACGCAGAGATTTTTAAGTAAGAAAGGTTTTGTCAATTGAATGCATGTAACTTTAACTGTTTATAGAACAGCGAAACTAAATTAATTTATTATAATTTCTTTATAAATTTATAACTAGGCCCTGAAGAAGACCACAATAAACGGTCGAAACGGCGACAATGAAATAATAAAGGCGTTTTTCCAATTATTTTGACTGAAAACCTGAATATAAAAAATTATAAATATCTTTTAAGGTTTGTTCAAATACTTCGAACCAACATCTAGCAGCTTGCCTTAGTCCGTATAGCTTTATTTAATTTACGTACTTGATTTTTTTCACAATTTCCTCTTTCAATACACCGTTCAAAAAAGTAATTTTTGCATCCATGTGATGTACCTTCAAAGCGTATTAGTTTGAAACAGATATTATGAGCCTAAAACTAGAAATCAACTGGTGCAAATGTTTCGTCTTATTCATTCAATTAAATGCTGAATCCACGCGCAACAAGTCCTGCTTTGTACTTAATTGTTTCGCCAACTTCATTATGTTTGACTCTAAATACCCACCTACAATCCACTACATTTTTGTCAGTTGGCATGTTAAGAAGTGACGAAGTTTTATTAATCAAATGTGAATCTAGCTCATCTCTAATTGCTTCTTCCCAGTGTATTTTATCACTTCTGTACTTTATCTCATCAAAAGAAGTAGGAGTATTCTCTACGGAAGACTGAGCATTCATTATACAATTTTCTAGAATATCTGTATGAAAATTTTGGCTTATACCTTAATGTTTCACTTTTTCTGGTATCTGACAGCGCTTTTGAGTAAGTTTGTTCACCTATGTCTTCACAAATAGAATCACCAGTTAAAACTGGATCACCATCTTTTTTACCACTTTTCTATGCTGTTCATCTAATAGCTTATCATTTTCCATATCTAATGTTTTATTTTCACAGATACCTAAAGGAGTATACATACCCGATACATCCTCATATCCAGTATCAATCATATCATTTTCAGTATGGAACTCAACATTATCATGGAATTAACCATATTGGTTTCGTCAACTATGATATCTAGCAATTTCAAATATCCCAGTTTCCGCATCCCGTACTTTCTAACCAGTTGGTTCATATCCCACCAGTATACCTTTCCGTGATTTTTCATCAAACTTTCCTTTCCTTACTTCCTTATGGAAGTATACTGTTGAACCAAAAACTTTTAAATACTTGAGACTCGGCTTTTTATTATGCCACATTTCGTATGGTGTTTTTTTGTATTCTCTTAATGCATTACCTGGGCTTCTAAAAATTAAATATATATAGCTGTTAATTCTGCTTCACCCAGAAATACTTTGGTAATTTCGATCCTATAACCAAGGCACGAGCTTTTTCGGTTATAGATCTTATCATTTTTTCAGACATATCATTTAATTATGGGGTATGCGGCACTGTTAAATGGTAACTAATTCTGTATATTGGAACGATTTTCCGTCATCCCTTGTCCAATTTGGTTTCGAGCGTTGTGTTATCATCAGTGTCGATTCTCGTTCTGATCTGTTGTTGGCGTTTGTCTTGTATTTATAGTTCGTAGGTACATGAACAGGTATTGTCAACATTGATGCTTGTATATATTTATGAGTATGTGCTGTGTGTTCATTCAGAACGGAGGGTGGTTTTTACTGGTCGATTTGTGTGGATGACTGAGGCAGGTAAAAGTCAGTAATTCTAGTCGTTTGACCTTCTTTGTGGGTTTGTTGCTTTGATGCTTTTATTATGTTGTGTTTGTTGGTTGTTGTGTGTTTGCCTGTTGTACCTGTGTGATTTCTTTGTTTCTTGTAAACAAGTTTAAAAGGCTCAAATATTGTGTCAGAAATTGTGTTTATCTGTTCGTTTATTATTCTACTGTCGAATGTTTTGTATTTCTAGATTTGCATGTTTTCGAGTACGTTGAGACGTCGGCCTTCTGCTTGTATGTGAAGGACCCTTACTGTTTTATTGATGTCATAGTCGTCCAGGTGTTATTAATTTCCTTTTCATTATTTCTTTTTGGTCCTTCATCCGTCCTTCTGAGCTTATCTACCAGTCTTTTTTATATCCATTGCTTGCAGCAATACTATACATTACTTCTAGCTCTATTTTATATGCTTCTTGCGTAAGGGGTGTTCTTTCAAGTCTATGTACCGAAAGCCTTAACGCTGCATTTTTATGCTGTTGGGGGTTGTGTTGTTGTTGTTGTTGTAGCGATAAGGACACTCCTCGAAGGCCTTGGGGAGTTTTATCAAGTTGATGGTCCTTTGCCGGATGCAGATCCGGTGTGTTTCGGTACCAAGCCCGACCATCTCGGGAACGATTTGTTATGACCACATGCGACCTTCTAGGTCATAACGCCCTCCCACCCCTAGATCCATGAGGAGTTCGGGGTCGCCAGAGCCTCGGCTGTTAATGAAGCAGGATTCGCCACGGGTAGGTGAGGTTGACAATTGGGTTTGGAGAAGCTATGTATTGCGCTGGCAACCTGAAAGGGCTGCGCTACACAAACACCTTGAATCCGGTATTTTAGTCGCCTCCTACAGACATACCTACCTGGGGAGCTGTTGGGGGTGATATGAGGTATTACGTAGTATTGGGTCGTGACCGTTGGCCGTTGGCTTTCTATATATGTCATAGTTAAATCTTTTGGCGACTTTATCAATATTTATAGTGAGGGTTAGAAGGTTTAATCCTCCGCCTTTTTCCGTTTCCAATGTAAATTTTATATTTCCGTGCCGCATGTTGAGGTACTCCAGCACAAGCTCTTAGAGATCTCTTAGAGATGATAGTATGCCTCAGTGTTGTTAATATTCGTCACACTACCCTCCACCTAAGTCTGATCTAAAACGCTGCTAGCATCTTCAAATGAACCACCCTTCTATTTCGGTTTCCCAATGGTTTGTATGCGGTAGGTGGAATCACTGATCCTCTTCACAACTTTGTAAGAGCCTTCCAAACTGCACCGAAATTTGGATGGAACATCTTTCCACAGGTGAGGGTTGTATAACAGTACCAAATATTCCTCCAAAAACCTTCTGAATTTTTGTTCTCGTCGTACCTGTGTTTCATCTTACTACTCATTACCCTGGGCCGTTCCCTCACACTCTGTTCTTTGGCCAATGAAGAACTACTTCGCAGAGCTTCATCTTGACGGATTGACTTTGCATCATCAGTATCGTCTTGACGTTTCACAACAGTAGTACGCGCTGGCTTAAAACCACCCTTGCATTCTTTCTGGGAAATCCTTTCGTTCGTTTTAGTGCATCCATTAGGGTTTGTCAATGTCAGTGGTTTTCTTGCGGGTACCTTGGGTTTTGTTTTGTTTGGCCCGTTCATTCCATCAACCTTTGCCCGCTTTACTTTTTATGATTTTTGTGGTCTCTGTTGAATCTCCTCCACCAGTACTCGCTTACTGCTGAACCCTTTCTCCAAACTGAAGCTAAGTGGTATATCCTGTTTTTTTGCGCATAATCCTTCTCTGTATATCGATCCTGATATCATGGTCAATAAAGAAGTCCACTCCCAATATGACTTCATCAACGATCTCCGCCGCAACGAACTTGTGCAGAATCGTGACCTTTCCAATTAAGACCTCACATACCACTTCTCCTAGAACGGTGGTGTCTTCTCCCGTGGATGTACTCAATCTTGCTTCATTCAATGGCCTTATCTTCTTGTTGACTAAATCCGCTCGAATGATGGAATGAAATGCACCCGTATTTACAGTCAGTAAACGTTCCTTTCCATCCACTTGTCCTCCGACAATATTGTTTGCTTGACCTTCTTCCAATTTTCGAGATAGAGATTATGGGGCATTCAATTGAGGGAGCCAGCTGTCTCCCCTTGCGGCTGACTCTCTTTAGTTTAACGATTGAGTAGACATGGAGATTTGCTCATCTCTTTGAGCTCTGCGTTTCCGTCCACCCACATTGTTGGAACTATTAGTACGGATGCTGCAAGGACGTGCAATGTGGCCTTTGTTGCCGCAATTGACACATTTCATAACTCCAGACTTTTTCTGTTGTGATCCCTTTAGTGCTGCCAAAATTGTGTCCACCCAATCTGGCCTTTCTACTTCCACACGATGGGCTTTGTACGCTGGCTTACTTAAAAGTGAAGCAGTTTCCTGAGCAGTGCATGGGATACGGTTTCAGCAAATGTTGGCTTTGGATTCGCATATGTAGCTCGTTTCGTTTCGACATCCCCTTTACCCTCTCGATGTATTCCACGGGAGCGTCGACATTTGCTAGATAGGCCAGCCTTTCGACATCCGACGATACGATACGATGGTAACGGTTTTGCAACTCAATTTGGTATATCTGTTTCCTGTTTTGGCTTTCGTATCGCCTCTCTAGAGCGCTCATCAATGTTTCATAGTTGTTCCTTTCGTACTCTGGAATTGTCTGTAAGATTTCAGCTGCAGGCCCTTTCAATTACACGAACAGTGCAGCAACTTTATCTTCAGCATTCCAGTTGTTCACTGCTGTGGTTTTCTCGAACTGTAGCTTAAAGACCTGGAAAGGGACAGAACCGTCAAAAGGTGGAATTTTTACCTTCGTAATACTCGCTGAAGCAGCCGGACGATTAAGTTGCAACTCCTGCATACGTCATCTCAAAGCATCCACCTCGACCTCGATTTATTCCTCAAACTGCATTATTTTCTCGTCCATACGCGCTTCCAGTTGTGAGAGATCGTCGATGAGACCTGTGCTGAAATTTGTGCCGACATTTCGGATATTCGTGCGTCTTATGCTTCAATTTTAAATGTTATTTCTGACGACATCTCTGAGAAACGTGTCTCCTGTGCTTCCAGTTGAGATGCCATATATGTCTTCTGCTCTTCCAGTTGGGATGCCATATATGTCTTCTGAACTTCCAGTTGTGATGACATATTTGTGATGACATTTCTTTTATGCGCGTTTCCTGTGCTTCCATCTTGGATGTCATGCTTGTCTCCTGGGATTCTAATTGTGTTTCCATCTTGGATGTTATATGTGTCTCTTGTGATTCCAGTTGAGATGCCATTGTCGATGTTTGAGCAGATATTGCAGCCAAGATCATGTACAAGTCTGTGCCCGTAACTGTTTGCGATGTTTCTTTTTTCTCTTCAATTTTTGTTGTTGTCTCGTCCCCATCAGGATGAAAGGCATCATCGTCCACATTAATTCCTTCCGACTCCATAGCGTCTCATATTCGTACCTGAAGTTCGAGTTTATTGCCGGTTGTATTCAATCCACGGGTCTCTCACTCCTTCTTCAGTTGCTGGATCCTCAATTCACTCAACTTTGCTATGTCCAAGTTGTATTCGCAGTTGTCGGAATTTATTCAACAATTCCTCTTCTGACACCGATTGTACCGAATTTAGTGAAACTCCGCTTATTTTACACCTTCTATTAACATTCGTATCGCTAAACTGTAGAATAAATAACTCTAATATTCAATAATTCAAAATGGCCTTTATTAAAGTACCTCTCAATAACACTGATACTTCACAACCAATAGCTTGCTTAAATCAAACTGTTTGCCGATGCCTCAGCTGGGGCTGCTTTTATACTCTTCGGTTTCCTCGTTTGCATATTTCTAGGCGTTTCTCCTTCTAGAATTTACTACTTGTTTACCAGCTATAAACTACAGATGCACGTTTATAGCTTCTCGCATAGCAATATGCGCGATGATTGCATACTTTTGTGAGTATCTCAGATATATGTATGTATATGTGTGAGAACTACTTTGCTGATGATTGCATACTTTTGTGAGTATCTCTCCGCTGCTGTGTGTACATATGTGTAGACATAATGATTGATTTGTTTATGTAGGTACAAGTGACTGCTTAGTATCAGCTTAGAGATGATAGTATGCCTTAGTGTTTCTAATATTCGTCACAATATATATATATATATATATGGACATTGAATTCACAAAACGTTTGTTTCTTACTTAACTTATACACGCATAGATGTCGTTAATATTTCTTGCTTTTATGCTTCTTTTGTTTACACATTGATTATCTGCTTTAGGACCGGTTTTTCAGTAGTTGGTTAAGCTAAGCTTAAACTAAGTTTGCTTAAACTCTAGTCAAATTCAAACTCCAGTTTAAGTACTGAGCAGTTTTTCCGCCGCCTTTGGGGTATGCCTTTTTGTGCGGCAACATTGGTTCTATCTAGATAATTTGTAGATACGGCAACGGCAACAACAGGATTTTGTTGACCCAACAAACATGGAAAAAAATATTCTCCAGCGAAATATGTATATTAACCTGGGTCGATTTGTATGGAAGAAAGTTAACCGGTATCGTGCCATCGATTTTTCGATAGGATTTGGGCCCAGGAAAAAAAAGTTCCACTACCCATAACCAAAAAAATAATTTTGGAGCCTGCAAAAAAATGACGAAAGAGTAAATTTTTCGACCAAAACACTCCCCAAACCCCAAAAAATATTTTTTTTTCTTCAAAAAACTGTTGTAAAAACGTTGGCGATAAGAGTTTTTTGAAAAAAATATTTTTTGGGTTTTGGGGAGTGTTTTGGTCGAAAAATTTACCCTTTCGTCATTTTTTTTTACAGGCTCGAAAATTATTTTTTTGGGTATGCGTAGTGGAACTTTTTCCCTGCGCCCAAATCCTATCGAAAAATCAATGGCGCGATATCGGTTAATAAATCGACCCAGTCTAATGTATATACCTATCTAGTTGCGGAAATATCCAACATCATTATATAAGGGGGACTCATGTAACCGTATAAATGCCTTATAAAGTGTGTAAACGTATAAATTTATCTAGTGCGTAAACGAGCTGTCAAATTTTGTATGAAAAATCATTTACACAATTTGTATAAATTTACGCGCACATTTCATTGTGTAAACGCGGTAAACTCAAAGGAATGCAACCTTGCAGACATTACAGCCGGCATTTTCATCAGAAATCTCCAACATCAGCAAGTAAAGGCGTTTTAGTTTTAATTTTTCACTTAATCTTGGTATTTTTTAATTTGTATAACAATCAAAAAAATTTTATTTGGAATAATACTAAAAAACAAACAAGTTTATCAAGAGTATTACTAGGTGCGTTCATATAACCGCGTGTGTAAATGGATATAATTTTACACCTTATAAGTTTATATGCTATCACGAGTCCCCCTATAGTTATTCTTAAATCAGATAATTCTCGATTTGATATCCAACTTCATTCTCTAATCACTATCCAACCCTTGAGAAATTTTGTAAAATTATAAGTTTTCGAGTTGATCTCCAACGTCATTAATATTTTCCATTTATTATCCTAATTTCGAGATTTTGAGAAATGTACAGTTCTCAAATGAATATTCAACACATTTCTCCATTTGATATCCTACTATGCATATCGAGTTGATGTGGAGTTGAAAAAAAATCTCCAAGGTGGTATCACCAAAACCAACAGCTGTTTATTGTGAGAAATAAACACCTGGTAGATAGCAGTAATGAAGCGCAATTAATCAAAAATAAATTATATAGGCGGCCAAGTTGGTGTGATTGTAGCGTGCTCCAACAAGGTTTTTTAATTAGTAGACAATTTTTCTAAGCGGGGTCTCCTCTCGGCAGTATTTGGCAAGCAATCCGAGAGTATTTCTGCCATGAAAAGCTCTCAGTGAAAACTCATCTGCCTTGCAGATGCCAGATGCCGTTCGGAGTCGGCATAAAACAAGTAGGTCCCGTCCCGACAATTTGTAGGAAAAATTAAAGGGAGCACGACGCAAATTGGAAGAGAAGCTCGGCCTTAAATCTCTTCGAAGGCTATCGCGCCTCATATTTATTTATTTTTTAAATTATGTACATATATATATATTTCATTTTATTTTCGTGAAAATACTGTAGTATGGAATCTTAAATTTGGGTCAAGTTAGAGAACCACTAGTTGTTAATTAAATTTTTTTAACTTAAATAATAGCATGTTTTGCTTTATAAAAAATTCCCACTTTAGCTGAGTACGCTATGATTCTCGAGATGAGCCACTGTTTTGAAATAACTCTTGAGATTTTAGAAGTATGCCTAGTTATCAACATGAGCTCTAATGGTACTGAAACCCAAATATTTGTTGGGTATATTCGATGCAATTTCGAACGAACGCAAATAACTGATAGGTTAACTAGGATTAACCCTGTCATATCGACCGCCTAAGGTCAGCTTAAACTTCAGTTAAAGTACACTGAAGTGTTATACAAACAAAATAAAAATAGTGAAAAGTTGTGTGGAAATATTATAAGCTCCGAAATAAGGTTTTTTTTTATACTCAGTTGAGCAGAGCTCACAGAGTATATTAACTTTGATTGGATAACGGTTGGTTGTACAGGTATAAAGGAATCGAGATAGATATAGACTTCCATATATCAAAATGATCAGTATCGAAAAAAAATTCGATTGAGCCATGTCCGTCCTTCCGTCCGCCCGTTAATACGATAACATGAGTAAATTTTGAGGTATCTTGATGAAATTTGGTATGTAGGTTCCTGGGCACTCATCTCAGATCGCGATTTAAAATGAACGATATCGGACAATAACCACGCCCACTTTTTCGATATCGAAAATTTCGAAAAATCGAAAAAGTGCGATAATTCATTACGAAATACAGATTAAGCGATGAAACGCAGAATAGAAAACTAGTAAAATTTTGGACAATGGGGGTGGCACCGCGCACTTTTAAAAGAAGGTAATTTAGAAGTTTTGCAAGCTGTAATTTGGCAGTCGTTGAAGATATCATGATGAAATTTGGCAGGAACGTTACTCTTATTACTATATGTCTGCTTAATAAAAAATAGCAAAATCGGAGAACGACCACGCCTACTTTTAAAAAATTTTTTTTTTTTTGCTCAGGATTTTGCCACCGGATGATTGATGAATTCTCAATATCACCTGATTAAATGGCATAGGTGGCTCATCTCATCAGCTGATTTTATTCTTTTCATTGTACGGACATGTAGATTGCAAAATGAGATGGCAAGCGCAAAATTTAAACAACACATTGGCAGTTATTTAACGCGTGGTGGTCAATTGTTATCTAATTAAGCGCACAAATTTCCCACAACACACAAGAGTTGCAAAATTGTACGCTTTCTCTGCATTCCTTTCGCCTAACATCAACGCGAAGATTTTGACAACCTGAAAAAAGTATGTGTTGCGGTAGCGATGGGCCAACCATATGGTCCAACCATACAATAATTGTCACAGTTAAACGGCGCCTTTCCATGGCGCAGCCGCAATAAGGAGTGGAATTTTTTTCCTTTTCTCTCTTTAACGGATTGGTGGGCCATTTTGAATGATCATAAAGCAAATGGCAAGCGTCGGCGATGGTTGGTAAAAAACAAAAAAATTAAAAAAGAAGTGAAGTATCAAAACATGATTTGTGCCAATTTTGGTCATCGGCAATTGATTGGAAGGAAACTAAATTTTTCATAGAAAATTTATTTCGATCGTTATAATCAGGCTTCCCTGGCGAAAGTAAACCGATTCAATAATAGAGGACCTGGTACTCAATACCAGAAGCATAAGAGGAATTTTTACGTGAATGGAAGCATACAACACCCACAGCTGTACATTATGCACCCAAGACTGAACCATTTGAACGCGACGAGTTTCTGGTGAAGTGGAACCTGTGCAAAGTATATCAATGCTTTTAATTGATGCACCTGAATCGCATGAAGGCATATGGGGCGGAGAAGCTACTATTAAGGATTTCATAAGCGCCAACGATTGAAACGTTGTGGTTTTGAGTGGTTGCAAGCAACACGCTGCCACTATAAAGCGGATTTCTAGACCACATACTTCACCACCAAAGAAATAAATTGCTAATAATCCGGAATAAAATATGCAAATCATTTGGTGTAGGCTATAAAACTAAGGTGTAATTTTATTTGGAGATTTCACAGTGCTCGCTGACAATTATAGTTCCCAATAGCTTTATGATTGATTTTTAAATGAGTGTTTCGAGATGTGCATTTAACACAAAATTTCTAGGTTAGCATATTAAATGCATGGGAAAACTCCATTCATAGTGTGACCAAAATGGCTCCGACGAACTAATTACATAAAGAGATAACTAATCACAAAACAAAGAGATACTGTCGAAGGCGTGGGGGATACTAAACATAATTGAGGAAAGATAATTGTGAAGCTGAAAAGCGCTAAACACTAAATCGTAACTTGGCCAAAACAGCTTATATTCGACGCTGAGTTTGCCACCACCTCCAACAACATCAAAGCCGCGCGCCACAACCACCTACAGCCACTACCAACACAGCTAGACCGAGCGCAACAACCACCAACAGTACCAACACCGAGCGCAAGACCGCGCGCCACAACCACCAACAGCCACTACCAACACGGCTAGCCCGAGCGCAAGAACCACCAACAGTACCAACACAGCGCGCCAAGACCGCGCCCCACAACCACTAACAGCGTCAACACCGAGCGCGAGACCGCACGCCACAACAACCAACAGTACCATCACAGCGCGCCAAGACCGCGCGCCGCAACCACCAACAACGACAACTTCACCAGCAACAACAACGTCACCAGTAACCACGCCGGCAGAGGCCCACGGTACGGCCTCTTGCCGGCTATGTAAGTACCAGCCACCGGGTGAGTCGCCGCCAAGTAGTTAGTAGCATACACACTAGACATTTGACACAAGTAAATACATATATATATTTTTTTTAAATTAAAATAAACCGAAAAAGGAAGTTAGGAGTAGACCACTAGGATGTATAAGTGTACTTAAGTATTTAAATAGAATGGTTTTTTTTTGTTTGAATTTTAGTACTTAAGGCGGGGTAAAGATACATATAAATTTATACACATTGGCGCGTGGATTCATTTAGTGCACTACAGCCTAGCTCCACTGGAGCTCAGTTGCTGTTGATTTTAGTATTTAGATGTTATTTTTTCTTCTTATCCGGCTTAGTAGGATAGATAAAAATAGAATTTTTTTTCTCAACACATAAACCTTCGATAAATAATACCGATGTGTATAAATTTAGATATAATTAGTTAAAAAAAACTTCCAAGTAAAACTGCGAAATTTTCGTAACATTTTTTTTTTCCACCATTAGATTTTCGGTAATGGTTTCGAAATGGTTTGAAGATTTTTCTTTTCTGAACTTTTAATGAAGCTTTTTTTTTTTTGAACACTTTCGAACTTTTAACGAAAATAAATGAAGGCAGATAATAACCGAAAGCATTTGTATTAATTTTCGATGCTATTTTCGTGTTCACTGCTGTAAACAATTCAAACATTTTTTTTTATCCAATTTAATGAACTTATGATAAATTTTTGACATAAGACCATTTAAAATATACCTAAATGTACGTATATGCAAAATCGTAGAAAGGAAAATACATAAAATTATATGAACTTCATTCAAGAGTTTTTTGCATAAAATAATTCTTCATATACTACGTACGTATATGACGCCTAAGGCGTGTTCGTTTAAATATACTTAGATTAAAAGGAAGCACACTTTTGAAAGGCATAAACTATTGCCGTTGACGGCCAATAAGCATTGAACTTTTTGCACCACATAACTTTTTTTTTGTCCAAATGCGGGTAAAATGTATTGAACATTCTCGAGAATACTGTAGAAGTTTGATAACAATTGCAATTGTTTGAAAGCATAGCATGTTTATCGCTAAATCTGCGAAAACAAAAACGGGTTTCTTATTAAAAGCTTAGAATTCTTCTTTAACTTTTCCCTATTGCAAAAAAATTTGTATATAGAAACATAAGAATTGCTTCCGCGAGCTGTAGGGTTATATTAGTTCGAACAAAACCAACAAAAATTGTATCATTTCGGTTTTTTTTGTTGAAATGAACTATAAATAAAAGTTTGTAAAATGGGAATGCTGACTTCTCTATTTATTTAGAAGGCACATTAGGTTATCAGGTAAGGGGCCACCGAAAACACTAGGTGCGTCGGTGGCCATGGTTTTGAGGGTGGGTCAAGCACCGAGCGTCGCAACAACGCCCGCAGCGCCCCCTATGTATATTCGACCTTTTTTTTTTTGTTGTTTTCCTCTTTTCTAATTTTCGGCTTTTTTTGTTATTTGGTTCTCATCGTGAAACCGCTCGTATCCGGTTCGGATTTTTTTTTTTGTTGTTTCAGTCGTTTTAGAATTTCAGTTGGTAGTTTTCAGTTGTAGTTCAAATTCAAATTCGAGTCATATTTCCCGGTTAATTTTTTTATGCCTTTAGATTTTTCTTTTGAATTTTCAATTTGAATGTGTAACCGTCTGTCCGTGGCATCGGGTTCTACCGGATGTTGTTTTTAGTCCATTTGAGCGTTTTGAATTAGTTCTGCGCTTTTGACAATTTTTTAAGGCATGATCGGTTTTTTTCTGTTTATGGCGCAGGACGGCAGCCGACATGACTAGCCACAGTGCACCACTAGATCATGCCGACTGCCTTCCTTGCTGCTCCCATAGAAAATGCGCATCCAATTACTATCTAACCTTTGAGACATTTTTTAAAATTTAGAGATCTCGAGTTGATCTCCAACGTTATTATTAGCTGTGTTTTTTTTACATCTATAGACCTTTACGCTTAAACTCTATATGGACTGCTAAGCGTCAAACTTTAAATACACCTCTGAAATTGCTGCGCATAGCATTTGTACTACTAAATTTCAATACGCATTTTACTCCGAATTAACTGAAATATGTGTCTATGTTTCACCCTCTACACTAATTCTATGTATTCTATGCGTATCCACTATTCATCGCAAGCTTTCAGCTATATGTTACATATTATGGCCACCAGAGGTTTGTTTCTCCGATTTTAGGTACACCCTGTAGCTAGTTATTTAACCGCTGCCGCTAGATGGGTCTCCTAAGCATTATCCAAGCGAGGATAAGCGTTTTTTTACGCGTAAGCGTAAACGTTTACGCTTGTAAAAAGAAACACTGTTGTAAAACCTTCGAGAGATTTTGAGAAATGTACAGTTCTCAAATGAATATTCAAGCCATTTCTCCAGTTGATATCCTACACTGGATACTGAGTTGAGGTGGAGTTGGAAAAAAATCTCCGAGGTGGTACCACCAAAACCAACAGCTGTTTGTTGTGAGAGATAAACACCTGATTGATAGCAGTAATGAAGCGTAATTAATCAAAAATAAATTATATTTATTTTATTTTATTTTCGTGAAAATACTGTAGCATTGTAATTTTACATTTGAGTCCAGTGAGAGAACACCACACATAAATATAAATTGCGAATTATTTTCTTTTCAACTTAAGTAATGACATTTTTCGCTTTATAAAAAATTCCTTTTTTGCTCAAAGCATTATGATTCTCAAGTTGAGTCACTGTTTCGAAATAACTTTTGAGATTTTTAAAGTATGCCTTGTCATCAACATGAGCTGTAGTGCGTGTTGGTATATTCAACGCCATTGCCAACGAACGCAAATAACTGATAGGTTAACTAGAGTTTAACACTGTCAGATAGGCCGCTTAAGCTCAGCTTAAACTTCAGTTAAAGTAGACTTAAAAACAAGCTAAGTTTAAGGTAGTTTAATTGACAAATTGAGTTGAACTTGTACTGAAAAATCGGGCCTTAACTTTTTACGGCGCCAGGTTTTAAATTTTATTAAATTTATATTTACTAGCTAGTAAACACGCTGCTATTAATAAAATCAGAATTGTTGCAGAAATGCAACATGGCATCGACAGTGCTACACGAATAAAATTCAACTCAGGATGCGTGGAAATTTTTAAAACGGTTATTTTGTTTATTATAACACAAACTTCCTCCGCATTTTTCATAGCTTGTTTGTGTAAAACCTTTGCAGCAAGGGAAATTTTCACCTCATTCGCTTATCCATCAAAACCTGCCAGTGTTCGTATTGGTCGAACCTTACATCTTTTGGGGGAACGTGTTGAGCCGGGCCTTTCTTCCTTTTATTTTCAATGAGATACTCAACATCACTTTTACGTTTCAAATGGTTAAATGTCTGATATTTGCATAGTGTCTCTGCTATAGCTACTCTGAATTCAGCAGTTTAGGACTTTACTGGTTCTGGCTTTTTCAGCAATAATCCTCCGACATAAAACCAAGATTTACTAATTGCAATGTCCAAGAAATGGTAAAAACAACGTGGTCGTGGTAAAACGAAGTGGTCAACACCCTCATATGCCGATTATATTCTACTACGACAAAAAGACGTTCAAAAGACACATATTGTTTTGCTGACTTATCCCACCTTCGTACTACATATGTTGGGTGCTCTCCACCAAAATTTGGTGCCAGAGTAACGATTTTATTATCTCTCCAAGCTACGACAACTACGTCAACCCCATTGCCGTTTCCCACGTATTCTATTGACGTTCCGAGCGGTTATTTTTTTTTTTTAATTTTTCATCAGGCAGCTTGCAGTTGGGAATACGGTTTTTTCTTATTGTTCCTAGAGCCAAAACTCCTCGCTTCGACAAGTATTCTATAAGCGAGATAGAGGTGTAATTATTATCGAAAAATAACCTGTAGTTCTCATTGATTCTGATTCAAGTTCAGGTGTTTGGATTTCCATGCAATAATTGTCCTAGGTATTCGATTATAGGTCCCCTGAGGTTCTTCGGGTATATCGCTTAACACAGCGGAGGCAGGATTGCAGCGGCAACGGTTTCAGCGGACTTTGCTAGAATGGTAGTATCCGGAACATCATTTTCCAAATCAAGTGGTAGATTTAGTTACTCCTCAGAAGTGGCATGATAGTTAGGTTCGATATTATACGTCGGATCAGTAATATCGTCATCATCACAAAAATCAAGCCTGGATGTCTGCCCATTCATCTAATATCTTTTCCAAGTCCTTGGTAGCCAAATTATGCTAACCACGTTTCATTTTGATCCTCAACAAAAACCCTTGAATTTGAATATATCTAGCACTAAAAAGATCAACCACAATGTACGGTGTTGCATATATGCAACAAAGAAAAATAAGTCGAGAAATATATAAAAAAAAACGGCTTTGCTAAGAAAATGTTACTGATTGTCAAAATATATTCTCTTACCTTTTTCTGAAACTAATTTTAACTGCCATATATTTTTTTTTCGCAAATAAATCACTTATCGTAAATGTATTATAGGCGCTCGAAACTAATTTGTACACGCGCGTCACTGAAATGCAAATAAAATGAAAAAAATTCCATGTGGTCAACCATTATGTCATATTACCGTTAAAATGCTTTGTTGCTAAGCTACTACACAGAGCAAATGTGCTCTACCGTCGTGGCATATATTTTGATTTGGATTTAAATGGTATGTTGCAGAAATACAAGAAGGCGCCGTAAAGGGTTAATGTGTATTTCTTCCAGAAGCATTCTCTTTTTTGCCAGTGTGTTTCTCTCGCTATTACTTTGGCATTATCAAAATCAAAGTTGTGCCCAAAAGTAATGGCATGGTGAGCAAGAGCACTTTTTTCTATGCGTTTATTCCCATCATCTTTGCTATGTTGACCCACTCGTTTATATAGTTGTTTGATGTGGTGCCTTTATAGCTTCTTTTACGTTGGCAGTCAACGTAGTAAATTTTGTATACAATGTTCTTTTGTTTTCTTGTTGGGATGTTATCTTTCATTGTTTTGTATAGTTTCCCAACGTTGTTTCTGTTCTTGAAGGCAAATCGTATGTTGATTTTTAAAAACACGTATACATAAAGCAAAACCTGACGAAGAAGAACGCAGAGATTTTTAAGTAAGAAAGGTTTTGTCAATTGAATGCATGTAACTTTAACTCTTTATAGAACAGCGAAACTAAATTAATTTATTATAATTTCTTTATAAATTTATAACTAGGCCCTGAAGAAGACCAAAATAAACGGTCGAAACGGCGACAATGAAATAATAAAGGCGTTTTTCCAATTATTTTGACTGAAAAAGTGAATATAAAAAATTATTAATATCTTTTAAGGTTTGTTCAAATACTTCGAACCAACATCTAGCAGCTTGCCTTAGTCCGTATAGCTTTATTTAATTTACGTACTTGATTTTTTTCACAATTTCCTCTTTCAATACACCGTTCAAAAAAGTAATTTTTGCATCCATGTGATGTACCTTCAAATCGCATTGGTTTGAGACAGATATTATGAGCCTAAAACTAGAAATCAACTGGTGCAAATGTTTCGTCTTATTCATTCAATTAAATGCTCTTGCGTGAATCCACGCGCAACAAGTCCTGCTTTGTACTTAATTGATTCGCCAACTTCATTATGTTTGACTCTAAATATCCGCTACATTTTTGTCAGTTGGCATGTTAAGAAGTGACGAAGTTTTATTAATCAAATGTGAATATAGCTCATCTCTAATTGCTTCTTCCCAGTGTATTTTATCACTTCTGTACTTTATCTCATCAAAAGAAGTAGGAGTATTCTCTACGGAAGACTGAGCATTCATTATACAATTTTCTAGAATATCTGTATGAAACTTTTTGGCTTATCCCTTAATGTTTCACTTTTTCTGATATCTGCCAGCGCTTTTGAGTAAGTTTGTTCACCTATGTCTTCACAAATAGAATCACCAGTTAAAACTGGATCACCATCTTTTTTACCACTTTTCTATGCTGTTCATCTAATAGCTTATCATTTTCCATATCTAATGTTTTATTTTCACAGATACCTAAAGGAGTATTCATACCCGATACATCCTCATATCCAGTATCAATCATATCATTTTCAGTATGGAACTCAACATTATCATTGAATTAACCATATTGGTTTCGTCAACTATGATATCTAGCAATTTCAAATATCCCAGTTTCCGCATCCCATACTTTCTAACCAGTTGGTTCATATCCTACCAGTATACCTTTCCGTGATTTTTCATCAAACTTTCCTTTCCTTGCTTCCTTATGAAAGTATACTGTTGAACCAAAAACTTTTAAATACTTGAGACTCGGCTTTTTATTATGCCACATTTCGTATGGTGTTTTTTTGTATTCTCTTAATGCATTACTTGGGCTTCTAATAATTAATAGCTGTTAATACAGCTTCACCCCAGAAATACTTTGGTAATTTCGATCCTATAACCAAGGCACGAGCTTTTTCGGTTATAGATCTTATCATTTTTTCAGACATATAATTTAATTATGGGGTATGCGGCACTGTTAAATGGTAACTAATTCTGTATATTGGAATTGTATTGGTATGGTATTTTCCGTCATCCCTTGTCCAATTTGGTTTCGAGCGTTGTGTTATCATCAGTGTCGGTTCTCGTTCTGATCTGTTGTTGGCGTTTGTCTTGTATTTATAGTTCGTAGGTACATGAACTGGTATTGTCAACATTGATGCTTGTATATATTTATGAGTATGTGCTGTGTGTTCATTCAGAACGGAGGGTGGTTTTTACTGGTCGATTTGTGTGGATGACTGAGGCAGGTAAAAGTCAGTAATTCTAGTCGTTTGACCTTCTTTGTGGGTTTGTTGCTTTGATGCTTTTATTATGTTGTGTTTGTTGGTTGTTGTGTGTTTGCCTGTTGTACCTGTGTGATTTGTTTGTTTCTTGTAAACAAGTTTAAAAGGCTCAAATATTGTGTCAGAAATTGTGTTTATCTGTTCGTTTATATTTTACTGTCGAATGTTTTGTATTTCTAGATTTGCATGTTTTCGAGTACGTTGAGACGTCGGCCTTCTGCTTGTATGTGAAGGACCCTTACTGTTTTATTGATGTCATAGTCGTCCAGGTGTTATTAATTTCCTTTTCATTATTTCTTTTTGGTCCTTTATCCGTCCTTCTGAGCTTATCTACTAGTCCTTTTTTATATCCATTGCTTGCAGCAATGCTATACATTACTTCTAGCTCTATTTTATATGCTGCTTGCGTAAGGGGTGTTCTTTCAAGTCTATGTACCGAAAGCCTTAACGCTGAATTTTTATGCTGTTGGGGGTTGTGTTGTTGTTGTTGTAGCGATAAGGACACTCCTCGAAGGCCTTGGGGAGTTTTATCAAGTTGATGGTCCTTTGCCGGATGCAGATCCGGTGTGTTCCGGTACCAAGCCCGACCATCTCGGGAACGATTTGTTATGACCACATGCGACCTTCTAGGTCATAACGCCCTCCCACCCCCTAGATCCATGAGGAGTTCGGGGTCGCCAGAGCCTCGGCTGTTAATGAAGCAGGATTCGCCACGGGTAGGTGAGGTTGACAATTGGGTTTGGAGAAGCTATGTATTGCGCTGGCAACCTGAAAGGGCTGCGCTACACAAACACCTTGAATCCGGTATTTTAGTCGCCTCCTACAGACATACCTACCTGGGGAGCTGTTGGGGGTGATATGAGGTATTACGTAGTATTGGGTCGTGACCGTTGGCCGTTGGCTTTCTATATATGTCATAGTTAAATCTTTTGGCGACTTTATCAATATTTATAGTGAGGGTTAGAAGGTTTAATCCTCCGCCTTTTTCCGTTTCCAATGTAAATTTTATATTTCCGTGCCGCATGTTGAGGTACTCCAGCACAAGCTCTTAGAGATCTCTTAGAGATGATAGTATGCCTCAGTGTTGTTAATATTCGTCACACTACCCTCCACCTAAGTCTGATCTAAAACGCTGCTAGCATCTTCAAATGAACCACCCTTCTATTTCGGTTTCCCAATGGTTTGTATGCGGTAGGTGGAATCACTGATCCTCTTCACAACTTTGTAAGAGCCTTCCAAACTGCACCGAAATTTGGATGGAACATCTTTCCACAGGTGAGGGTTGTATAACAGTACCAAATATTCCTCCAAAAACCTTCTGAATTTTTGTTCTCGTCGTACCTGTGTTTCATCTTACTACTCATTACCCTGGGCCGTTCCCTCACACTCTGTTCTTTGGCCAATGAAGAACTACTTCGCAGAGCTTCATCTTGGCGATTGACTTTGCATCATCAGTATCGTCTTGACGTTTCACAACAGTAGTACGCGCTGGCTTAAAACCACCCTTGCATTCTTTCTGGGAAATCCTTTCGTTCGTTTTAGTGCATCCATTAGGGTTTGTCAATGTCTGTGGTTTTCTTGCGGGTACCTTGGGTTTTGATTTGTTTGGCCCGTTCATTCCATCAACCTTTGCCAGCTTTACTTTTTATGATTTTTGTGGTCTCTGTTGAATCTCCTCCACCAGTACTCGCTTACTGCTGAACCCTTTCTCCAAACTGAAGTTAAGTGGTATATCCTGTTTTTTTTTTTTGCGCATAATCCTTCTCTGTATATCGATCCTGATATCATGGTCAATAAAGAAGTCCACTCCCAATATGACTTCATCAACGATCTCCGCCGCAACGAACTTGTGCAGAAAAGACCTCACATACCCCTTCTCCTAGAACCGTGGTGTCTTCTCCCGTGAATGTACTCAATCTTGCTCCATTCAATGGCCTTATCTTCTTGTTGACTAAATCTGCTCGAATGATGGAATGAAATGCACCCGTATCTACAGTAAGTAAACGTTCCTTTCCATCCACATGTCCTCCGACAGTATTGTTTGTTTGACCTTCTTCCAATTTTCGAGATAGAAATTATGGGGCATTCAATTGAGGGAGCCAGCTGTCTCCCCTTGCGGCTGACTCTCTTTAGTTTAACGATTGAGTGGACTTGGAGGTTTGCTCATCTCTTTCAGCTCTCCATTTCCGTCCACCCACATTATTGGAACTATTAGTACGGATGCTGCAAGGACGTGCAATGTGGCCTTTGTTGCCGCACTTGACACATTTCATAACTCCAGACTTTTTCTGTTGTGATCCCTTCAGTGCTGCCAAAATTGTGTCCACCCAATCCGGCCTTTCTACTTCCACACGATGGGCTTTGTACGCTGGCTTACTTAAAAGTGAAGCAGTTTCCTGAGCAGTGCATGGGATACGGTTTCAGCAAATGTTGGCTTTGGATTCGCATATGTAGCTCGCTTCGTTTCGATATCCCCTATTCCATTTATAAAACTCTGGATTTTTACCCTCTCGATGTATTCCACGGGTGCGTTGATATTTGCTAGATAGGCCAGCCTTTCGACATCCGATGCGAACTCCTGCAAAAATCGAATGAGATTTTTGGTAACGGTTTTGCAACTCAATTTGGTATATCTGTTTCCTGTTTTGGCTTTCGTATCGCCTCTCTAGAGCACTCATCAATGTTTCATAGTTGTTCCTTTCGTACTCTGGAATTGTCTGAAAGATTTCAGCTGCAGGCCCTTTCAATTACACGAACAGTGCAGCAACTTTATCTTCAGCATTCCAGTTGTTCACTGCTGCGGTTTTCTCGAACTGTAGCTTAAAGACCTGGAAAGGGACAGAACCGTCAAAAGGTGGAGTTTTTACCTTCGTAATACTCGCTGAAGCAGCCAGACGATTAAGTTGCAACTCCTGCATACGTCATCTCAAAGCATCCACCTCGACCTCGATTTATTCCTCATATTCCGTCCATACGCGCTTCCAGTTGTGAGAGATCTGCGATGAGACCTGTGCTGAAATTTGTGCCGACATTTCGGATATTCGTTCGTCTTATGCTTCAATTTTAGATGTTATTTCTGACGACATCTCTGAGAAACGTGTCTCCTGTGCTTCCAGTTGAGATGCCATATATGTCTTCTGCTCTTCCAGTTGGGATGCCATATATGTCTTCTGAACTTTCAGTTGTGATGACATATTTGTGATGACATTTCTGTTATGCGCGCTTCCTGTGCTTCCATTATGGATGTCATGCTTGTCTCCTGGGATTCTAATTGTGTTTCCATCTTGGATGTTATATGTGTTTCTTGTGATTCCAGTTGAGATGCCATTGTCGATGTTTGAGCAGATATTGCAGCCAAAATCATGTTCAAGTCTGTGCCTGTAACTGTTTGCGATGTTTCTTTTTTCTATTCAATTTTTGTTGTTGTCTCGTCCCCATCAGGATGAAAGACATCATCGTCCACATTAATTCCTTCCGACTCCATAGCGTTCGTTTTCCTACCTGAAGTTCGAGTTTATTGCCGGTTGTATTCAATCCACGGGTTTCTCACTCCTTCTTCAGTTGCTGGATCCTCAATTCACTCAACTTTGCCATGTCCAAGTTGTATTCGCAGTCTTCGGAATTTATTCGACAATTCCTCTTCTGACACCAATTGTACCGAATTTAGTGAAACTCCGCTTATTTTACACCTTCTATTAACATTCGTATCGCTAAACTGTAGAATAAATAACTCTAATATTCCATAATTCAAAATGGCCTTTATTAAAGTACCTCTCAATAACACTGATACTTCACAACCAATAGCTTGCTTAAATCAAACTGTTTGCCGATGCCTCAGCTGGAGCTGCTTTTATACTCTTCGGTTTCCTCGTTTGCATATTTCTAGGCGTTTCTCCTTCTAGAATTTACTACTTGTTTACCAGCTATAAACTACAGATGCACGTTTATAGCTTCTCGCATAGCAATATGCGCGATGATTGCATACTTTTGTGAGTATCTCAGATATATGCATGTATATGTGTGAGAACTACTTTGCTGATGATTGCATACTTTTGTGAGTATCTCTCCGCTCTCCGCTGCTGTGTGTACATATGTGTAGACATAATGATTGATTTGTTTATGTAGGTACAAGTGACTGCTTAGTATCAGCTTAGAGATGATATTATGCCTTAGTGTTGCTAATATTCGTCACAATATATATATATATATATATATATATATATATATATATATATATATATATGGACATTGAATTCACAAAACGTTTCTTACTTAACTTATACACGCATAGATGTCGTTAATATTTCTTGCTTTTATGCTTCTTTTGTTTACACATTGATTATTTGCTTTAGGACCGGTTTTTCAGTAGTTGGTTAAGCTAAGCTTAAACTAAGTTTGCTTAAACTCTAGTCAAATTCAAACTCCAGTTTAAGTACTGAGCAGTTTTTCCGCCGCCTTTGGGGTATGACTGTTTGTGCGGCAACATTGGTTCTATCTAGATAATTTGTAGATACGGCAACGGCAACAACAGGATTTTGTTGACCCAACAAATATGGAAAAAAATATTCTCCAGCGAAATATGTATATTAACTTGGGTCGATTTGTATGGAAGAAAGTTAACCGGTATCGTGCCATCGATTTTTCGATAGGATTTGGGCCCAGGAAAAAAAGTTCCACTACCCATAACCAAAAAAATAATTTTGGAGCCTGCAAAAAAAAATGACGAAAGAGTGAATTTTTCGACCAAAACACTCCTCAAACCCCAAAAAATATTTGTTTTTCTTCAAAACTGTTGTAAAAACGTTGGCGATAAGAGTTTTTTGAAAAAAATATTTTTTGGGTTTTGGGGAGTGTTTTGGTCGAAGAATTTACCCTTTCGTCATTTTTTTTTTACAGGCTCGAAAATTATTTTTGTGGGTATGCGTAGTGGAACTTCTTTCCCTGCGCCCAAATCTTATCGAAAAATCAATGGCGCGATATCGGTTAATAAATCGACCCAGTCTAATGTATATACCTATCTAGTTGCGGAAATATCTAACATCATTATATAAGGGGGACTCATGTAACCGTATAAATGCCTTATAAAGTGTGTAAACGTATAAATTTATCTAGTCCGTAAACGAGCTGTCAAATTTTGTATGAAAAATCATTTACACAATTTGTATAAATTTATGCGCACATTTCATTGTTTAAACGCGGTAAACTCAAAGGAATGCAACCCTGCAGACATTACAGCCGGCATTTTCATCAGAAATCTCCAACATCAGCAAGTAAAGGCGTTTTAGTTTTAATTTTTCACTTAATCTTGGTATTTTTTAATTTGTATAACAATCAAAAAAATTTTATTTGGATATAATACTGAAAAACAATCAAGTTTATCAAGAGTATTACTAGGTGCGTTCATATAACCGCGTGTGTAAATGGATATAATTTTACACCTTATAAGTTTATATGCTATCATGAGTCCCCCTATAGTTATTCTTAAATCAGATAATTCTCGAGTTGATATCCAACTTAATTCTCTAATCACTATCCAACCGTTGAGAAAATTTGTAAAATTATAAGTTTTCGAGTTGATCTCCAACGTCATTAATATTTTCCATTTATTATCCTAATTTCGAGATTTTTAGAAATGTACAGTTTTCAAATGAATATTCAACACATTTCTCCATTTGATATCCTACTATGCATATCGAGTTGATGTGGAGTTGAAAAAAAATCTCCAAGGTGGTATCACCAAAACCAGCAGCTGTTTATTGTGAGAAATAAACACCTGGTTGATAGCAGTAATGAAGCGCAATTAATCAAAAATAAATTATATAGGCGGCCAAGTTGGTGTGATGGTAGCGTGCTCCAACAAGGTTTTTTAATTAGTAGACAATTTTTCTAAGCGGGGTCGCCTCTCGGCAGTGTTTGGCAAGCAATCCGAGAGTATTTCTGCCATGAAAAGCTCTCAGTGAAAACTCATCTGCCTTGCAGATGCCAGATGCCGTTCGGAGTCGGCATAAAACAAGTAGGTCCCGTCCCGACCATTTGTAGGAAAAATTAAAGGGAGCACGACGCAAATTGGAAGAGAAGCTCGGCCTAAAATCCCTTCGAAGGCTATCGCGCCTCATATTTATTTATTTTTTAAATTATGTACATATATATATATATATTTCATTTTATTTTCGTGAAAATACTGTAGTATGGAATCTTAAATTTGGGTCAAGTTAGAGAACCACTAGTTGTTAATTAAATTTTTTCAACTTAAATAATAGCATGTTTTGCTTTATAAAAAATTCCCACTTTAGCTGAGTACGCTATGATTCTCGAGATGAGCCACTGTTTTGAAACAACTCTTGAGATTTTAGAAGTATGCCTGGTTATCAACATGAGCTCTAATGGTACTGAAGCCCAAATGTTTGTTGGGTATATTCGATGCCATTTCGAACGAACGCAAATAACTGATAGGTTAACTAGAGATTAACCCTGTCATATCGATCGCCTAAGGTCAGCTTAAACTTGAGTTAAAGTACACTGAAGTGTTATACAAACAAAATAAAAATAGTGAAAAGTTGTGTGGAAATATTATAAGCTCCGAAATAGGGTTTTTTATACTCAGTTGAGCAGAGCTCACAGAGTATATTAACTTTGATTGGATAACGGTTGGTTGTACAGATATAAAGGAATCGACATAGATATAGACTTCCATATATCAAAATCATCAGTATCGAAAAAAAATTCGATTGAGCCATGTCCGTCCGTCCGTCCGTTAATACGATAACTTGAGTAAATTTTGAGGTATCTTGATGAAATTTGGTATGTAGGTTCCTGGGCACTCATCTCAGATCGCGATTTAAAATGAACGATATCGGACAATAACCACGCCCACTTTTTCGATATCGAAAATTTCGAAAAATCGAAAAAGTGCGATAATTCATTACGAAATACAGATTAAGCGACGAAACGCAGAATAGAAAACTAGTAAAATTTTGGACAATGGGGGTGGCACCGCGCACTTTTAAAAGAAGGTAATTTAGAAGTTTTGCAAGCTGTAATTTGGCAGTCGTTGAAGATATCATGATGAAATTTGGCAGGAACGTTACTCTTATTACTATATGTCTGCTTAATAAAAAATAGCAAAATCGGAGAACGACCACGCCTACTTTAAAAAAATTTTTTTTTTTGGCTCAGGATTTTGCCACCGAATGATTGATGAATTCTCAATATCACCTGATTAAATGGCATAGGTGGCTCATCTCATCAGCTGATTTTATTCTTTTCATTGTACGGACATGTAGATTGCAAAATGAGATGGCAAGCGCAAAATTTAAACAACACATTGGCAGTTATTTAACGCGTGGTGGTCAATTGTTATCTAATTAAGCGCACAAATTTCCCACAACACACAAGAGTTGCAAAATTGTACGCTTTCTCTGCATTCCTTTCGCCTAACATCAACGCGAAGATTTTGACAACCTGAAAAAAGTATGTGTTGCGGTAGCGATGGGCCAACCATATGGTCCAACCATACAATAATTGTCACAGTTAAACGGCGCCTTTCCATGGCGCAGCCGCAATAAGGAGTGGAATTTTTTTCCTTTTCTCTCTTTAACGGATTGGTGGGCCATTTTGAATGATCATAAAGCAAATGGCAAGCGTCGGCGATGGTTGGTAAAAAACAAAAAAATTTAAAAAGAAGTGAAGTATCAAAACATGATTTGTGCCAATTTTGGTCATCGGCAATTGATTGGAAGGAAACTAAATTTTTCATAGAAAATTTATTTCGATCGTTATAATCAGGCTTCCCTGGCGAAAGTAAACCGATTCAATAATAGAGTACCTGGTACTCAATACCAGAAGCATAAGAGGAATTTTTACGTGAATGGAAGCATACAACACCCACAGCTGTACATTATGCACCCAAGACTGAACCATTTGAACGCGACGAGTTTCTGGTGAAGTGGAACCTGTGCAAAGTATATCAATGCTTTTAATTGATGCACCTGAATCGCATGAAGGCATATGGGGGCGGAGAAGCTACTATTAAGGATTTCATAAGCGCCAACGATTGAAACGTTGTGGTTTTGAGTGGTTGCAAGCAACACGCTGCCACTATAAAGCGGATTTCTAGACCACATACTTCACCACCAAAGAAATAAATTGCTAATAATCCGGAATAAAATATGCAAATCATTTGGTGTAGGCTATAAAACTAAGGTGTAATTTTATTTGGAGATTTCACAGTGCTCGCTGACAATTATAGTTCCCAATAGCTTTATGATTGATTTTTAAATGAGTGTTTCGAGATGTGCATTTAACACAAAATTTCTAGGTGTTTAGCATATTAAATGCATGGGAAAACTCCATTCATAGTGTGACCAAAATGGCTCCGACGAACTAATTACATAAAGAGATAACTAATCACAAAACAAAGAGATACTGTCGAAGGCGTGGGGGATACTAAATTGAGGAAAGATAATTGTGAAGCTGAAAAGCGCTAAACACTAAATCGTAACTTGGCCAAAACAGCTTATATTCGACGCTGAGTTTGCCACCACCTCCAACAACATCAAAGCCGCGCGCCACAACCACCTACAGCCACTACCAACACAGCTAGACCGAGCGCAACAACCACCAACAGTACCAACACCGAGCGCAAGACCGCGCGCCACAACCACCAACAGCCACTACCAACACGGCTAGCCCGAGCGCAAGAACCACCAACAGTACCAACACAGCGCGCCAAGACCGCGCCCCACAACCACTAACAGCGTCAACACCGAGCGCGAGACCGCACGCCACAACAACCAACAGTACCATCACAGCGCGCCAAGACCGCACGCCGCAACCACCAACAACGACAACTTCACCAGCAACAACAACGTCACCAGTAACCACGCCGGCAGAGGCCCACGGTACGGCCTCTTGCCGGCTATGTAAGTACCAGCCACCGGGTGAGTCGCCGCCAAGTAGTTAGTAGCATACACACTAGACATTTGACACAAGTAAATACATATATATATTTTTTTTAAATTAAAATAAACCGAAAAAGGAAGTTAGGAGTAGACCACTAGGATGTATAAGTGTACTTAAGTACTTAAATAGAATGGTTTTTTTTTTTGTTTGAATTTTAGTACTTAAGGCGGGGTAAAGATAGTACATACATATAAATTTATACACATTGGCGCGTGGATTCATTTAGTGCACTACAGCCTAGCTCCACTGGAGCTCAGTTGCTGTTGATTTTAGTATTTAGATGTTATTTTTTCTTCTTATCCGGCTTAGTAGGATAGATAAAAATAGAATTTTTTTTCTCAACACATAAACCTTCGATAAATAATACCGATGTGTATAAATTTAGATATAATTAGTTAAAAAAAACTTCCAAGTAAAACTGCGAAATTTTCGTAACATTTTTTTTTTCCACCATTAGATTTTCGGTAATGGTTTCGAAATGGTTTGAAGATTTTTCTTTTCTGAACTTTTAATGAAGCTTTTATTTTTTTGAACACTTTCGAACTTTTAACGAAAATAAATGAAGGCAGATAATAACCGAAAGCATTTGTATTAATTTTCGATGCTATTTTCGTGTTCAATGCTGTAAACAATTCAAACATTTTTTTTTATCCAATTTAATGAACTTATGATAAATTTTTGACATAAGACCATTTAAAATATACCTAAATGTACGTATATGCAAAATCGTAGAAAGGAAAATACATAAAATTATATGAACTTCATTCAAGAGTTTTTTGCATAAAATAATTCTTCATATACTACGTACGTATATGACGCCTAAGGCGTGTTCGTTTAAATATACTTAGATTAAAAGGAAGCACACTTTTGAAAGGCATAAACTATTGCCGTTGACGGCCAATAAGCATTGAACTTTTTGCACCACATAACTTTTTTTTTGTCCAAATGCGGGTAAAATGTATTGAACATTCTCGAGAATACTGTAGAAGTTTGATAACAATTGCAATTGTTTGAAAGCATAGCATGTTTATCGCTAAATCTGCGAAAACAAAAACGGGTTTCTTATTAAAAGCTTAGAATTCTTCTTTAACTTTTCCCTATTGCAAAAAAATTTGTATATAGAAACATAAGAATTGCTTCCGCGAGCTGTAGGGTTATATTAGTTCAAACAAAACCAACAAAAATTGTATCATTTCGGTTTTTTTTGTTGAAATGAACTATAAATAAAAGTTTGTAAAATGGGAATGCTGACTTCTCTATTTATTTAGAAGGCACATTAGGTTATCAGGTAAGGGGCCACCGAAAACACTAGGTGCGTCGGTGGCCATGGTTTTGAGGGTGGGTCAAGCACCGAGCGTCGCAACAACGCCCGCAGCGCCCCCTATGTATATTCAACCTTTTTTTTTGTTGTTTTCCTCTTTTCTAATTTTCGGCTTTTTTTGTGATTTGGTTCTCATCGTGAAACCGCTCGTATCCGGTTCGGATTTTTTTTTTGTTGTTTCAGTCGTTTTAGAATTTCAGTTGGTAGTTTTCAGTTGTAGTTCAAATTCAAATTCGAGTCATATTTCCCGGTTAATTTCTTTATGCGTTTAGATTTTTCTTTTGAATTTTCAATTTGAATGTGTAACCGTCTGTCCGTGGCATCGGGTTCTACCGGATGTTGTTTTTAGTCCATTTGAGCGTTTTGAATTAGTTCTGCGCTTTTGACAATTTTTTAAGGCATGATCGGTTTTTTTCTGTTTATGGCGCAGGACGGCAGCCGACATGACTAGCCACAGTGCACCACTAGATCATGCCGACTGCCTTCCTTGCTGCTCCCATAGAAAATGCGCATCCATAACAATTTTCCAATTACTATCTAACCTTTGAGACATTTTTTAAAATTTAGAGATCTCGAGTTGATCTCCAACGTTATTATTAGCTGTGTTTTTTTTTACATCTATAGACCTTTACGCTTAAACTCTATATGGACTGCTAAGCGCCAAACTTTAAATACACCTCTGAAATTGCTGCGCATAGCATTTGTACTACTAAATTTCAATACGCATTTTACTCCGAATTAACTGAAATATGTGGCTATGTTTCACCCTCTACACTAATTCTATGTATTCTATGCGTATCCACTATTCATCGCAAGCTTTCAGCTATATGTTACATATTATGGCCACCAGAGGTTTGTTTCTCCGATTTTAGGTACACCCTGTAGCTAGTTATTTAACCGCTGCCGCTAGATGGGTCTCCTAAGCATTATCCAAGCGAGGATAAGCGTTTTTTTACGCGCAAGCGTAAACGTTTACGCTTGTAAAAAGAAACACTGTTGTAAAACCTTCGAGAGATTTTGAGAAATGTACAGTTCTCAAATGAATATTCAAGCAATTTCTCCAGTTGATATCCTACACTGGATATTGAGTTGAGGTGGAGTTGGAAAAAAATCTCCGAGGTGGTACCACCAAAACCAACAGCTGTTTGTTGTGAGAGATAAACACCTGATTGATAGCAGTAATGAAGCGTAATTAATCAAAAATAAATTATATTTATTTTATTTTATTTTCGTGAAAATACTGTAGCATTGTAATTTTACATTTGAGTCCAGTGAGAGAACACCACACATAAATATAAATTGCGAATTATTTTCTTTTCAAGTTAAGTAATGACATTTTGCGCTTTATAAAAAATTCCTTTTTTGCTCAAAGCATTATGATTCTCAAGTTGAGTCACTGTTTCGAAATAACTTTTGAGATTTTTAAAGTATGCCTTGTCATCAACATGAGCTGTAGTGCGTGTTGGTATATTCAACGCCATTGCCAACGAACGCAAATAACTGATAGGTTAACTAGAGTTTAACACTGTCATATAGGCCGCTTAAGCTCAGCTTAAACTTCAGTTAAAGTAGACTTAAAAACAAGCTAAGTTTAAGGTAGTTTAATTGACAAATTGAGTTGAACTTGTACTGAAAAATCGGGCCTTAACTTTTTACGGCGCCAGGTTTTAAATTTTATTAAATTTATATTTACTAGCTAGTAAACACGCTGCTATTAATAAAATCAGAATTGTTGCAGAAATGCAACATGGCATCGACAGTGCTACACGAATAAAATTCAACTCAAGATGCGTGGAAATTTTTAAAACGATTATTTTGTTTATTATAACACAAACTTCCTCCGCATTTTTCATAGCTTGTTTGTGTAAAACCTTTGCAGCAAGGGAAATTTTCACCTCATTCGCTTATCCATCAAAACCTGCCAGTGTTCGTATTGGTCGAACCTTACATCTTTTGGGGGAACGTGTTGAGCCGGGCCTTTCTTCCTTTTATTTTCAATGAGATACTCAACATCACTTTTACGTTTCAAATGGTTAAATGTCTGATATTTGCATAGTGTCTCTGCTATAGCTACTCTGAATTCAGCAGTTTAGGACTTTACTGGTTCTGGCTTTTTCAGCAATAATCCTCCGACATAAAACCAAGATTTACTAATTGCAATGTCCAAGAAATGGTAAAAACAACGTGGTCGTGGTAAAACGAAGTGGTCAACACCCTCATATGCCGATTATATTCTACTACGACAAAAAGACGTTCAAAAGACACATATTGTTTTGCTGACTTATCCCACCTTCGTACTACATATGTTGGGTGCTCTCCACCAAAATTTGGTGCCAGAGTAACGATTTTATTATCTCTCCAAGCTACGACAACTACGTCAACCCCATTGCCGTTTCCCACGTATTCTATTGACGTTCCGAGCGGTTATTTTTTTTTTTTTAATTTTTCATCAGGCAGCTTGCAGTTGGGAATACGGTTTTTTCTTATTGTTCCTAGAGCCAAAACTCCTCGCTTCGACAAGTATTCTAAAAGCGAGATAGAGGTGTAATTATTATCGAAAAATAACCTGTAGTTCTCATTGATTCTGATTCAAGTTCAGGTGTTTGGATTTCCATGCAATAATTGTCCTAGGTATTCGATTATAGGTCCCCTGAGGTTCTTCGGGTATATCGCTTAACACAGCGGAGGCAGGATTGCAGCGGCAACGGTTTCAGCGGACTTTGCTAGAATGGTAGTATCCGGAACATCATTTTCCAAATCAAGTGGTAGATTTAGTTACTCCTCAGAAGTGGCATGATAGTTAGGTTCGATATTATACGTCGGATCAGTAATATCGTCATCATCACAAAAATCAAGGCCATCCTGGATGTCTGCCCATTCATCTAATATCTTTTCCAAGTCCTTGGTAGCCAAATTATGCTAACCACGTTTCATTTTGATCCTCAACAAAAACCCTTGAATTTGAATATATCTAGCACTAAAAAGATCAACCACAATGTACGGTGTTGCATATATGCAGCAAAAAAAAATAAGTCGAGAAATATATAAAAAAAACGGCTTTGCTAAGAAAATGTTACTGATTGTCAAAATATATTCTCCTACCTTTTTCTGAAACTAATTTTAACTGCCATATATTTTTTTTTCGCAAATAAATCACTTATCGTAAATGTATTATAGGCGCTCGAAACTAATTTGTACACGCGCGTCACTGAAATGCAAATAAAATGAAAAAAATTCCATGTGGTCAACCATTATGTCATATTACCGTTAAAATGCTTTGTTGCTAAGCTACTACACAGAGCAAATGTGCTCTACCGTCGTGGCATATATTTTGATTTGGATTTAAATGGTATGTTGCAGAAATACAAGAAGGCGCCGTAAAGGGTTAATGTGTATTTCTTCCAGAAGCATTCTCTTTTTTGCCAGTGTGTTTCTCTCGCTATTACTTTGGCATTATCAAAATCAAAGTTGTGCCCAAAAGTAATGGCATGGTGAGCAAGAGCACTTTTTTTCTATGCGTTTATTCCCATCATCTTTGCTATGTTGACCCACTCGTTTATATAGTTGTTTGATGTGGTGCCTTTATAGCGTCTTTTACGTTGGCAGTCAACGTAGTAAATTTTGTATACAATGTTCTTTTGTTTTCTTGTTGGGATGTTATCTTTCATTGTTTTGTATAGTTTCCCAACGTTGTTTCTGTTCTTGAAGGCAAATCGTATGTTGATTTTTAAAAACACGTATACATAAAGCAAAACCTGACGAAGAAGAACGCAGAGATTTTTAAGTAAGAAAGGTTTTGTCAATTGAATGCATGTAACTTTAACTCTTTATAGAACAGCGAAACTAAATTAATTTATTATAATTTCTTTATAAATTTATAACTAGGCCCTGAAGAAGACCAAAATAAACGGTCGAAACGGCGACAATGAAATAATAAAGGCGTTTTTCCAATTATTTTGACTGAAAAAGTGAATATAAAAAATTATTAATATCTTTTAAGGTTTGTTCAAATACTTCGAACCAACATCTAGCAACTTGCCTTAGTCCGTATAGCTTTATTTAATTTACGTACTTGATTTTTTTCACAATTTCCTCTTTCAATACACCGTTCAAAAAAGTAATTTTTGCATCCATGTGATGTACCTTCAAATCGCATTGGTTTGAGACAGATATTATGAGCCTAAAACTAGAAATCAACTGGTGCAAATGTTTCGTCTTATTCATTCAATTAAATGCTCTTGCGTGAATCCACGCGCAACAAGTCCTGCTTTGTACTTAATTGATTCGCCAACTTCATTATGTTTGACTCTAAATATCCGCTACATTTTTGTCAGTTGGCATGTTAAGAAGTGACGAAGTTTTATTAATCAAATGTGAATATAGCTCATCTCTAATTGCTTCTTCCCAGTGTATTTTATCACTTCTGTACTTTATCTCATCAAAAGAAGTAGGAGTATTCTCTACGGAAGACTGAGCATTCATTATACAATTTTCTAGAATATCTGTATGAAACTTTTTGGCTTATCCCTTAATGTTTCACTTTTTCTGATATCTGCCAGCGCTTTTGAGTAAGTTTGTTCACCTATGTCTTCACAAATAGAATCACCAGTTAAAACTGGATCACCATCTTTTTTACCACTTTTCTATGCTGTTCATCTAATAGCTTATCATTTTCCATATCTAATGTTTTATTTTCACAGATACCTAAAGGAGTATTCATACCCGATACATCCTCATATCCAGTATCAATCATATCATTTTCAGTATGGAACTCAACATTATCATTGAATTAACCATATTGGTTTCGTCAACTATGATATCTAGCAATTTCAAATATCCCAGTTTCCGCATCCCATACTTTCTAACCAGTTGGTTCATATCCTACCAGTATACCTTTCCGTGATTTTTCATCAAACTTTCCTTTCCTTGCTTCCTTATGAAAGTATACTGTTGAACCAAAAACTTTTAAATACTTGAGACTCGGCTTTTTATTATGCCACATTTCGTATGATGTTTTTTTGTATTCTCTTAATGCATTACTTGGGCTTCTAATAATTAATAGCTGTTAATACAGCTTCACCCCAGAAATACTTTGGTAATTTCGATCCTATAACCAAGGCACGAGCTTTTTCGGTTATAGATCTTATCATTTTTTCAGACATATAATTTAATTATGGGGTATGCGGCACTGTTAAATGGTAACTAATTCTGTATATTGGAACGATTTTCCGTCATCCCTTGTCCAATTTGGTTTCGAGCGTTGTGTTATCATCAGTGTCGGTTCTCGTTCTGATCTGTTGTTGGCGTTTGTCTTGTATTTATAGTTCGTAGGTACATGAACAGGTATTGTCAACATTGATGCTTGTATATATTTATGAGTATGTGCTGTGTGTTCATTCAGAACGGAGGGTGGTTTTTACTGGTCGATTTGTGTGGATGACTGAGGCAGGTAAAAGTCAGTAATTCTAGTCGTTTGACCTTCTTTGTGGGTTTGTTGCTTTGATGCTTTTATTATGTTGTGTTTGTTGGTTGTTGTGTGTTTGCCTGTTGTACCTGTGTGATTTGTTTGTTTCTTGTAAACAAGTTTAAAAGGCTCAAATATTGTGTCAGAAATTGTGTTTATCTGTTCGTTTATATTTTACTGTCGAATGTTTTGTATTTCTAGATTTGCATGTTTTCGAGTACGTTGAGACGTCGGCCTTCTGCTTGTATGTGAAGGACCCTTACTGTTTTATTGATGTCATAGTCGTCCAGGTGTTATTAATTTCCTTTTCATTATTTCTTTTTGGTCCTTCATCCGTCCTTCTGAGCCTATCTACTAGTCCTTTTTTATATCCATTGCTTGCAGCAATGCTATACATTACTTCTAGCTCTATTTTATATGCTGCTTGCGTAAGGGGTGTTCTTTCAAGTCTATGTACCGAAAGCCTTAACGCTGCATTTTTATGCTGTTGGGGGTTGTGTTGTTGTTGTTGTAGCGATAAGGACACTCCTCGAAGGCCTTGGGGAGTTTTATCAAGTTGATGGTCCTTTGCCGGATGCAGATCCGGTGTGTTCCGGTACCAAGCCCGACCATCTCGGGAACGATTTGTTATGACCACATGCGACCTTCTAGGTCATAACGCCCTCCCACCCCCTAGATCCATGAGGAGTTCGGGGTCGCCAGAGCCTCGGCTGTTAATGAAGCAGGATTCGCCACGGGTAGGTGAGGTTGACAATTGGGTTTGGAGAAGCTATGTATTGCGCTGGCAACCTGAAAGGGCTGCGCTACACAAACACCTTGAATCCGGTATTTTAGTCGCCTCCTACAGACATACCTACCTGGGGAGCTATTGGGGGTGATATGAGGTATTATGTATTATTGTGTCGTAACCGTTGGCCGTTGGCTTTCTATATATGTCATAGTTAAATCTTTTGGCAACTTTATCAATATTTATAGTGAGGTCTAGAAAGTTTAATCCTCCGCCTTTTTCGGTTTCCATTGTAAATTTTATATTTCCGTGCTGCATGTTGAGGTACTCCAGTACAAGCTCTTAGAGATCTCTTAGAGATGATAGTATGCCTTAGTGTTGTTAATATTCGTCACACTGCCCTCCACCTAAGTCTGATCTAAAACGCTGCTAGCATCTTCAAATGAACCACCCTTCTATTTCGGTTTCCCAATGGTTTGTATGCGGTAGATGGAATCACTGATCCTCTTCACAACTTGGTAAGAGCCTTCCAAACTGCACCGAAATTTGGATGGAACATCTTTCCACAGGTGAGATTTGTATAACAGTACCAAATATTCCTCCAATAAACCTTCTGAATTTTTGTTCTCGTCGTGCCTGTGTTTCATCTTACTACTCATTACCCTGGGCCGTTCCCTCACACTCTGTTCTTTGGCCAATGAAGAACTACTTCGCAGAGCTTCATCTTGGCGATTGACTTTGCATCATCAGTATCGTCTTGACGTTTCACAACAGTAGTACGCGCTGGCTTAAAACCACCCTTGCATTCTTTCTGGGAAATCCTTTCGTTCGTTTTAGTGCATCCATTAGGGTTTGTCAATGTCAGTGGTTTTCTTGCGGGTACCTTGGGTTTTGATTTGTTTGGCCCGTTCATTCCATCAACCTTTGCCAGCTTTACTTTTTATGATTTTTGTGGTCTCTGTTGAATCTCCTCCACCAGTACTCGCTTACTGCTGAACCCTTTCTCCAAACTGAAGTTAAGTGGTATATCCTGTTTTTTTTTTGCGCATAATCCTTCTCTGTATATCGATCCTGATATCATGGTCAATAAAGAAGTCCACTCCCAATATGACTTCATCAACGATCTCCGCCGCAATGAACTTGTGCAGAATCGTGACCTTTCCAA